>NW_027189220.1:0-137500 GCF_040958095.1 Procambarus clarkii | reverse complement strand
TAGGTCTGCAATTAAGGAAGTTGCCATGGAAGTGGCTTCCTCTCAGGAAGCAGCTAGATGTACTAGCCGGCTGATAGAGAGAAATAGAGCAGTAGTAGTAGCAGGCATTAAAGAACAAACAGGGACCAGACCAAATGAGCGGAGAGACAAGGACAAAAACATGATTAAAGAGATCCTTAAAGAGGTAAGGATGGAGGGAGCTGAGCGAAATGTTGAAAAGGTTTTCAGGCTTGGAAAGTACAACAAGGACAGAGACCGAATGATAAAGGTGGTTTTCATGAGCGAAATCGCAAAAGAGGAACTGCTAGCAAGGAAGTGTTGTCTAAAAGGTGTAGAGAAGTTCAAGAAAATATTCCTGCAGAGGGATATGACAAGGGAAGAGAGAATACGGACAGCAGACGCGAGGAAGGAGCGCAGGGAGAGAGAAGGAAATCAGAGTACCACAACCCAGAACCCTACAATCCCAGAGGGAAGTGGAGAACCCTCCTCAAACAGTGCAACAGCCAAAGGGATTGGGGCACCACCCCCACATTCTACCCAACAGACACCCAACCTGCCCCATCCCCTGTCAGCCCCCCACTAAGTACCCACCTAGGGCACCCTCCCCCACCCACCCCCCTCCCCCCACTCACCCCCCTTCTCCCCCTCACTCCTCTCCCCAGGACCTCCCTTCTCCCCCATCCCCCATGCCCTCCCTTCTCCCACATGCCTTCCCGTCTCTCCCACCCCCATTCCATCCCTTCCCCCCCTCCCCCCTAAGCCCCCCACTCTCCCCCACCCCACCTAAGTCTTCCCCTCTCCCCCACTCCCCTAAACCCTCCCCTCTTCCTCACCCACCTCAGCCCTCCCTTTTCCCCCACGCCCCCCATGCCCTCCACCCTTTTCTCTCCCCCCAAGCCCCCCCATCTCCCCTATCCCCCACAGCCTCTCCTCCCCCCATGCTTCCCCAACCCTCCCTCTCTTACCCACCCCCTGTACCCTCCCCCTCTTATCAACCCCCTGTACCCTCCCCCTCTTATCCACCCCCTGTACCCTCCCCCTCTCCCCCACCACCCCAAGCCCTCCCTCCTCCACCAATCCCCCCGTGCCAGGTCCCCCCAGCTCCCACTCACCCCAGATCCCAAAGGTCCCCCCCAGAAAAGAAGCAGAAGAGAGTCAGTTTCAGGGTGATGTACTCGAACATAGATGGGATCACAAGCAAGACAAGTGAACTAAGGGAAAGAGCACAAGAAGTTAACCCAGATGTAATCGGACTCACTGAAACAAAACTCTCTGGAATCACAACGAATGCCGTGTTTCCCCAGGAGTACACAGTAATAAGGAAAGAGAGGGAAGGTAGGGGAGGAGGCGGAGTGGCCCTACTCATGAGAAGGGAATGGAGTTTTAAGGAGATGGCCATCCCAGGCTGTGAGGGGTTCAGAGACTACATAGCAGGCACCATAACAATGGGAGGACCAAGAATAGTAGTAGCAATAATATACAACCCTCCACCAAATGACAGGAGACCCAGTCAAGAGTATGAAAACAACAACAAGGCAGTTAACACTATAATTGAGAGGGCAGCCTCTGCTGCCTGTAGAAATAGATCCCACCTGCTCACCATGGGCGACTTCAATCACGGAAAGATTGACTGGGAGAACAAGGAACCGCATGGAGGCGAGGATACGTGGAGAGCCAAACTATTGGAGGTGGTGACAAGCAGCTTTTTAACCCAGCATGTCGGAGAACCCACAAGGATGAGAGGCAATGACGAACCAGCGAGACTCGACCTAGTCTTCACTCTGAACGACTCCGACATAAGAGAAATCGGTTTTGAGGACCCAGTAGGAATGAGCGACCACAGTGTACTGGTGTTTGAGTACTTGATTGAAGCAGGGTTATTGAACTCGAGGAGGGATACCGAAACCAAAAGGTTAGCATACCGAAAGGGAAACTATGAGGGGATAAGAAAATTCCTAACAGATATAGCAAGGGAAACACAGCTCAGGGGAAAGACGGCCCAAGATATGATGGATTACATCACGCAGAAGTGCAAGGACGCAGCAAACAAGTTTGTCCCAGTCCAAAAGGAAAACAGAGAAATGAAGATGAGAAACCCATGGTTTAATCAGAGATGTAGGCTAGCTAAGCAGCAAAGTAAAAGGGCATGGAGAAACTATAGGAATAACAGGACACTGGAGAGCAGAGAAAGATACCAGAGTGCCAGGAATGAATATGTCAGGATGAGAAGAGAGGCAGAAAGACAATACGAAAATGACATCGCAAGCAAGGCAAAGACTCAGCCTAAATTGTTGCATAGCCACATTAGGAGAAAAACAACAGTAAAGGAACAGGTTATGAGATTAAAGATAGGGGCGGAAGGATTCACTACAAACGACAAGGAAGTGTGTGAGGAATTGAATAAGAAATTCCAGGAGGTCTTCACCTTAGAGCAAGGAGAAATTCCAGAGGTAAGTGAGGGAATAGCTAACCAGGAACCACTGGAAGAGTTTGAGATTACCAGTGGGGAAGTAAGGAAGTGTTTACTAGAGATGGACGTGACGAAGGCTATAGGCCCAGATGGAATCTCCCCTTGGGTTCTAAAGAAAGGAGCAAGAGAACTGTGCCTACCACTCTCCATAGTGTATAACAAATCACTGGCAACAGGGGAACTGCCAGATATTTGGAAAGCAGCTAACGTAGTCCCGATATACAAGAAAGGGGATAGACAGGAGGCACTGAACTACAGGCCAGTGTCCCTAACCTGCATACCATGCAAGCTGATGGAGAAGATTGTGCGAAAAAAACTAGTGGAGCATCTGGAGCGAAGGAACTTTGTAACACAGCATCAACATGGGTTCAGGGATGGCAGGTCCTGCCTCACAGGGTTACTTGAATTCTACGACCAGGCAACAAAAATAAGGCAAGAAAGGGAAGGGTGGGCAGACTGCATATTTTTGGATTGTCAGAAAGCCTTTGATTCAGTGCCACACAAGATGCTAGTGCGAAAGTTGGAGATGCAGGCTGGAGTGAGAGGGAAGGTACTCCGGTGGATAGAGGAGTACCTAAGCAACAGGAGACAACGAGTCAGTGTGAGGGGTGAGGTCTCAGATTGGCGAGACGTCACAAGTGGAGTCCCGCAGGGGTCAGTCCTTGGACCTATACTGTTTCTGGTATATGTAAATGATCTCCCAGAGGGTATAGATTCGTTCCTCTCAAGGTTTGCCGACGATGCAAAAATTATGAGGAGGATTGAAACAGAGAATGATAGTAGGAGGCTACAAGATGACCTGGATAGACTGAGTAAATGGTCCAACAAATGGCTGTTGAAGTTCAACCCGAGTAAATGCAAAGTAATGAAACTAGGCAGTGGAAACAGGAGGCCAAGCACAGGATACAGAATAGGAGATGAAGTACTTAATGAAACAGACAGAGAGAAAGATCTAGGAGTTGATATCACACCAAACCTGTCTCCTGAAGCCCACATAAAGAGAATAACGTCTGCGGCATATGCGCGGCTGGCTAACATCAGAACGGCGTTCAGGAACCTGTGTAAGGAATCATTCAGAATCTTGTACACCACATATGTAAGACCAATCCTGGAGTATGCGGCCCCAGCATGGAGCCCGTACCTTGTCAAGCACAAGACGAAGCTGGAAAAAGTCCAAAGGTATGCTACTAGACTAGTCCCAGAACTAAGAGACATGAGTTATGAGGAAAGGCTGCGGGAAATGCACCTTACGACACTGGAAGACAGAAGAGTAAGGGGGGGACATGATCACAACCTACAAAATCCTCAGGGGAATCGACCGAGTAAACAAGGATGAGCTATTCAACACTGGTGGGACGCGAACAAGGGGACACAGGTGGAAGCTGAGTACCCAAATGAGCCACAGACACGTTAGAAAGAACTTTTTCAGTGTCAGAGTAGTTAGTAAATGGAATGCATTAGGAAGTGATGTGGTGGAGGCTGACTCCATACACAGTTTCAAATGTAGATATGATAGAGCCCAATAGGCTCAGGAATCTGTACACCAGTTGATTGACGGTTGAGAGGCGGGACCAAAGAGCCAGAGCTCAACCCCCGCAAGCACAATTGTGTGTGAGTACACACACAAGTGTGTGTGAGTACACACACACACACACACACACACACACAAACACAAACCCAAACACACACACACACACACACACACACACACACACACACACACACACACACACACACACACAAACACACACACACACACACACAAACACACACACACACACACACACACACACACACACACACACACACACACACACACACACACACACACACACACACACACACACACACACCCACACACACACACACACACACACACCACATTATATGCCACATATGTCAGACCAATCCTGGAGTATGCGGCTCCAGCATGGAGTCCATATCTAGTCAAGCATAAGTCTAAACTGGCAAAGGTTCAAAGGTTTGCCACCAGACTAGTACCCGAGCTGAGAGGTATGAGCTACGAGGAGAGACTACGGGAATTAAACCTCACTTCGTTGGAAGACAGAAGAGTTAGGGGGGACGTGATCACCACATTCAAGATTCTCAAAGGAATCGACGGGGTTGATAAAGACAGGTAATTTAACACAAGGGGCACACGCACTAGGAGACACAGGTGGAATCTGATTACCCAAATGAGCCACAGAGATATTAGAAAAACCCTTTTTTAGTGCCAGAGTGGTTGACAAATGGAATGCATTAGGAAGTGATGTGGTGGAGGCTGACTCCATACACAGTTTCAAGTGTAGATATGATAGAGCCCAATAGGCTCAGGAACCTGTACACCTGTTGATTGACGGTTGAGAGGCGGGACCAAAGAGCCAGAGCTCAACCCCCGCAAGTACAACTAGGTGAGTACAACTCGGTGAGTACACACACACACACACACACACACATACATCAAAGTTCGTTCACCTACTTCTTTGTCTCAAACAAGTTTTTACCCCGTCAGACCCGGCGACCAAAGAAACATTCCAAGTTCGGACAACAATTTCGAAATTGCTCGTGTGATTTCCGACGTTTTATCCCCCATCACGTCAGTCAGTGGAAGAATCTCAAATTCTCACAATAATCTCAAGTTTTGTTCCCCCTGGACTCTCATTGGACAGGACAAAAACTGTATATACACATAATCTGACCACGGAGGCACTTGACGACGCCCACTAATCCTTACGGGATTTTTGTGGGAGATTTTGTAGGGAATCCTTTGCGTGGATTTTGGAGATGATTTATGTTTGTGATTTATTATGACAATTTTGTGGTGTTAAATTTGTCCGATTATTTGCTAGTCATGTAACAACTATGTTATGTGAACTGAAAAAAAATATTAGAAACCACTAACCATGCTTAACATATATCTACATTAAAATTTCGAACATATATCTACCTTAAAATTATATATATATATATATATATATATATATATGTCGTACCTAGTAGCCAGAACGCACTTCTCAGCCTACTATGCAAGGCCCGATTTGCCTAGTTAGCCAAGTTTTCCTGAATTATTATATTTTCTCTAATTTTTTTCTTATGAAATGATAAAGCTACCCATTTCATTATGTATGAGGTCAATTTTTTGTTATTGAAATTAAAATTAACGTAGATATATGACCGAACCTAACCAACCCTACCTAACCTATCTCTATAGGTTAGGTTCGGTTAGGCAGCCGAAAAAGTTAGGTTAGGTTAGGTTAGGTAGGTTAGGTAGTCGAAAAACAATTATTTCATGAAAACTTGGCTTATTATGCAAATCGGGCCTTGCATAGTAGGCTGAGAAGTGTGTTCTGGCTACTAGGTACGACATATATATATATATATATATATATATATATATATATATATATATATATATATATATATATATATATATATATATATATATATATATATATATATATATATATATATATATGCGAACAAGCCTGAATGGTCCCCAGGACAATATGCAACTGAAAACTCACACCCCAGAAGTGACTCGAACCCATACTCCCAGAAGCAACGCAACTGGTATGTACAAGACGCCTTAATCCACTTGACCATCAACGACCGGACAAAATGAGGTGATAGCCGAGGCTATTTGAACCACCCCACCGCCGGCACTCGGATAGTAATCTTGGGCATAGCATTTTACCAAATCACCTCATTCTTTGGGGCACACGTGAGGAACACAAATGCGAACAAGCTTGAATGGTCCCCAGGACAATATGCAACTGAAAACTCACACCCCAGAAGTGACTCGAACCCATACTCCCAGAAGCAACGCAACTGGTATGTACAAGACGCCTTAATCCACTTGACCATCAACGACCGGACAAAATGAGGTGATAGCCGAGGCTATTTGAACCACCCCACCGCCGGCACTCGGATAGTAATCTTGGGCATAGCATTTTACCAAATCACCTCATTCTTTGGGGCACACGTGAGGAACACAAATGCGAACAAGCCTGAATGGTCCCCAGGACAATATGCAACTGAAAACTCACACCCCAGAAGTGACTCGAACCCATACTCCCAGAAGCAACGCAACTGGTATGTACAAGACGCCTTAATCCACTTGACCATCAACGACCGGACAAAATGAGGTGATAGCCGAGGCTATTTGAACCACCCCACCGCCGGCACTCGGATAGTAATCTTGGGCATAGCATTTTACCAAATCACCTCATTCTTTGGGGCACACGTGAGGAACACAAATGCGAACAAGCCTGAATGGTCCCCAGGACAATATGCAACTGAAAACTCACACCCCAGAAGTGACTCGAACCCATACTCCCAGAAGCAACGCAACTGGTATGTACAAGACTCCTTAATCCACTTGACCATCAACGACCGGACAAAATGAGGTGATAGCCGAGGCTATTTGAACCACCCCACCGCCGGCACTCGGATAGTAATCTTGGGCATAGCATTTTACCAAATCACCTCATTCTTTGGGGCACACGTGAGGAACACAAATGCGAACAAGCCTGAATGGTCCCCAGGACAATATGCAACTGAAAACTCACACCCCAGAAGTGACTCGAACTCGAACCTGGGGACCATTCAGGCTTGTTCGCATTTGTGTTCCTCACGTGTGCCCCAAAGAATGAGGTGAATTGGTAAAATGCTATGCCCAAGATTACTATCCGAGTGCCGGCGGTGGGGTGGTTCAAATAGCCTCGGCTATCACCTCATTTTGTCCGGTCGTTGATGGTCAAGTGGATTAAGGCGTCTTGTACATACCAGTTGCGTTGCTTCTGGGAGTATGGGTTCGAGTCACTTCTGGGGTGTGAGTTTTCAGTTGCATATTGTCCTGGGGACCATTCAGGCTTGTTCGCATTTGTGTTCCTCACGTGTGCCCCAAAGAATGAGGTGATTTGGTAAAATGCTATGCCCAAGATTACTATCAGAGTGCCGGCGGTGGGGTGGTTCAAATAGCCTCGGCTATCACCTCATTTTGTCCAGTCGTTGATGGTCAAGTGGATTAAGGCGTCTTGTACATACCAGTTGCGTTGCTTCTGGGAGTATGGGTTCGAGTCACTTCTGGGGTGTGAGTTTTAAGTTGCATATTGTCCTGGGAACCATTCAGGCTTGTTCGCATTTGTGTTCCTCACGTGTGCCCCAAAGAATGAGGTGATTTGGTAAAATGCTATGCCCAAGATTACTATCCGAGTGCCGGCGGTGGGGTGGTTCAAATAGCCTCGGCTATCACCTCATTTTGTCCGGTCGTTGATGGTCAAGTGGATTAAGGCGTCTTGTACATACCAGTTGCGTTGCTTCTGGGAGTATGGGTTCGAGTCACTTCTGGGGTGTGAGTTTTCAGTTGCATATTGTCCTGGGGACCATTCAGGCTTGTTCGCATTTGTGTTCCTCACGTGTGCCCCAAAGAATGAGGTGATTTGGTAAAATGCTATGCCCAAGATTACTATCCGAGTGCCGGCGGTGGGGTGGTTCAAATAGCCTCGGCTATCACCTCATTTTGTCCGGTCGTTGATGGTCAAGTGGATTAAGGCGTCTTGTACATACCAGTTGCGTTGCTTCTGGGAGTATGGGTTCGAGTCACTTCTGGGGTGTGAGTTTTCAGTTGCATATTGTCCTGGGGACCATTCAGGCTTGTTCGCATTTGTGTTCCTCACGTGTGCCCCAAAGAATGAGGTGATTTGGTAAAATGCTATGCCCAAGATTACTATCCGAGTGCCGGCGGTGGGGTGGTTCAAATAGCCTCGGCTATCACCTCATTTTGTCCGGTCGTTGATGGTCAAGTGGATTAAGGCGTCTTGTACATACCAGTTGCGTTGCTTCTGGGAGTATGGGTTCGAGTCACTTCTGGGGTGTGAGTTTTCAGTTGCATATTGTCCTGGGGACCATTCAGGCTTGTTCGCATTTGTGTTCCTCACGTGTGCCCCAAAGAATGAGGTGATTTGGTAAAATGCTATGCCCAAGATTACTATCCGAGTGCCGGCGGTGGGGTGGTTCAAATAGCCTCGGCTATCACCTCATTTTGTCCGGTCGTTGATGGTCAAGTGGATTAAGGCGTCTTGTACATACCAGTTGCGTTGCTTCTGGGAGTATGGGTTCGAGTCACTTCTGGGGTGTGAGTTTTCAGTTATATATATATATATATATATATATATATATATATATATATATATATATATATATATATATATATATATATATATATATATATGTCGTACCTAGTAGCCAGAACGCACTTCTAAACCTACTATGCAAGGCCCGATTTGCCTAATGAGACAAGTTTTCATGAATTAATTTATTTTCTAATTTTTTTTCTTATGAAATGATAAAGCTACGCATTTCATTATGTATGAGGTCAATTTTTTTTATTGGAGTTAAAATTAACGTAGATATATGACCGAACCTAACCAACCCTACCTAACCTAACCTAACCTATCTTTATAGGTTAGGTTAGGTTAGGTAGCCGAAAAAGTTAGGTTGGGTTAGGTTAGGTAGGTTAGGTAGTCGAAAAACAATTAATTCATGAAAACTTGGCTTATTAGGCAAATCGGGCCTTGCATAGTAGGCCGAGAAGTGCGTTCTGACTACTAGGTACGACACATACATATATATATATATATATATATATATATATATATATATATATATATATATATATATATATATATATATATATATATATATATATATATATATATATATATTTATATATATATATATATATATATATATATATATATATATATATATATATATATATATATATATATATATATATATATATATATATATATATGCGGAAAATCCACAAAGAAATAGGAAATAAAGATGAAGGTTTGGGCCGTTGTCAACACCAGGCTGACTAGGAGAAACAAAGGGAGGGTGCAGCTCAACAACATAATCTGACCATATATCCCCAGATAAAGAATTACCCAGAAGCAGGTACAGATAAGTTTAGAATAATAGGACTAAGAAGTCAAAGAATAAGGATGAAACATTAAAGAATGCGTTACTGAACATGCAATATATGAATATAATATTGAAATGAGACATAGTAGCTCTTTCAGAGTTTTTTCTTAAACTGTTGTGCAATATTGTAACTTATAAATGGATCAAGTTCGTACATACCAGTACTAACATTGATAAGATTTTGACACTGACTGATCAAGGAAGACTCAATCAAATTTCGTTCCACAAAACCACCGTAATGGGTAATGCTTTTCGCTGCATCCCACTTAATAGTGTGATCACACAAACTCGTGTGTAGATACAATGCACTAGACGTTTGGCCAGTTCTAATGTTATAAGCATGTTGGGACAACCGTAATTGTAAGGACTTTCCTGTTGGTCCAAGGTACACAGAATCACAATCATTGCAGATTCTGTAATATATTTATTTATGTGTTATATTTAAACTGTGTTACAAAAAAGGGAGTTACATATATGTTACAAAGATGATTATCAGAAGTTGTCGAGTTCCTCCAGCTCCTCAGATGGCGGGCAGGAACCCTGAATGCAGTGTGCATTATTCCTCTGTATCACCAAACTGAGGTGCTGGAAAAGGAAGCTGGCATCTCTAGGGTCTCTTGTTGTTTCAATTAGTCTAGAACCCAGTTCCTTCAAAAAACTGGTGGCACTCTTACCCAAGGCGCCGAGTGTCTCAGATGCAATGGGGACAAAATTGTAGTGGTGATCCAGTTCTCTGTACTTACCGGATTTGGCTGCTTCCCTGTGAGTGTCAGCACCACCTGGTTGTGCAACACTGAAGTCAATGTAGGTGTTAGCCAGGGTTGATACATACGTGTAGTCCCATACCAACTGCTTGCCATTCTTCCAGGGGTTCACTGTGATACCATCAGGGTGAGTAATAAGAGCATCAGAGTTACGGGGCGTTACGTAACGGGGCTCTCTTTCAGCTGGGCATCCAGCTGTGGTGAGGCTCCTCTTGATGATGTCGTTAACTTCACTATGCCTCGAGTGCCATCCCCCTGTGCTTTAGTAGAGTAGTCCATGGTGGCCGTACATGTCAGCCACCACCTCGCCGCAAGTACATTTATATTTTTTGTGGATTGGGGCAGCAAGGCGGAGGGCCACAACAATTCGGAGGGTGTGTGGTGTACCTTCGGGATGGGACTGGGGGAAGGAAAGGTGCCCAATCACTTGGACGGTCGGAGATTGAACGCCGACCTGCATGAAGGGAGACCGTCGCTCTACCGTTCTAGTGAATTTATATCCAATCCCAGTGTACTATTTGCCTTATTACGAACATTCATGCATTGATCCTTTGGTTTTAAATTTTTACTAATCATAACTCCCAGATCCTTTCGCAATCTGACTTCACAATCTCAACACCATCTAGCTCGTATCTTGTAACTCTATCATTATTACCTAGCCACAGAACTTTATAGTTACCAGCATTAAACTGCATCTGCCAATCTTATGACGATTTCAAAACCCTATTTAGATCAACTTGAAGTGATAGTGAGTCTTCTTCTGTGTTAATTTCCCTACCGATTTTTGTATCATCGGCAAATTTGTAAATGTTGCTACTCAAGCCTAAATCTAAATCATATATATATATATATATTATAAACAACAGAGGTCCCAATACAGAGCCATGATGCACTCCACTTACAACACTTTCCCACTATGACTTAACCCCATTTATACTAACTCTCTGTTTCCTTTGGTATGGCCATGCCCTAATCCTTCTTAATATAGCACCCCCCCAATACCATGAGCCTCTATCTTTTTAATCAGTCGTTCATGTGGCAGTGTATCAAAAGCTTTGCTAATGTCAAGGTACACAACATCACAATCCTTACCACTATCAACTGCCTCAACTATGCTGGAATAAAAAGATAACAAATTTGTTAAACATGAAGGCCATTTGTAAACTATGTTATGACTCGTTTATTAATTTATGTTTTTCAAGATGAAAAGGAATGGTTTTTGCAATAATCGATACATGTAACTTTCCCACAATAGACGTTAGGCTAATTAGCCGATAGTTTGATGCAAGTGATCTATTTCCTTTCATAAAAATTGGTACCACATTAGCAACCTTCCACGACTGTGGCACTCTGCCGGACTCTAATGACTTATTAAATATGGTAGACAATGGATCGCAAAGCTCCTCTTTGCATTCTTTAAGCACCCTGGCAAACACTTCATCCGGCCCTGGGGATTTGTTTGGGTTGAGTTTTACTATTTGTTTAATAATATCATCCCTGGTAACTGTTAGACTAATCAACCTGTCCTTGTCCCCACCCACATAAACTTGTTCGGCTGAAGCATAGAGTTAAGTTCCTCCTTAGTAAATACAGAGATAATATATTTATTAAAAATACTACTCATCTCTTCGTCATTATCCGTTATCTGACCTGTCTCGGTTTTTAAAGGACCTATTCTTTCCCTAAACTTTGTTAGATATAACAGAAAAAACTTTAGGATTTGCCTTTGCTTGGCCTGCTATACGAACTTCATAGTTTCTTTTTGCTTTCCTTATCTCTTTTTTAACATTTCTAACCAGTTGAACGAATTCTTGTTTTAAACTGACTTTCCCATTCATAATCCTTTTGTACCAAGCTCTCTTTCTACCTATAAGGTTTTTCAGATCCTTTTGTTATCCATTTCGGGCCATTTGAATTGGATCTATTGAATTTTTAAGGTATACTACTTTACTGTGCTTTGCTTAGAATATTTGTAAATAATTTATATTTTGAATCCAAATCAAAATCGTCTTCAGCATCACACATCGCTGGGTTCACGTCTTGCTCCAAGACAGGCTCACCCTCCCCTCCATGCCCAAGACTTTCCAAACTATTTGACCCCAAAAATTTCTTAGGGTATTAAAAATAGCTTTACGAAAATCTGGCACTTTAACAGAATTTTCTCCTGCAGATCTATTCCATTTTATGCTAAATCTGCTTTCTTTGTGATCACTGTTCCCTGGTACACTCCCAATTTCGACGTCATTTATCAGTGTTTCCCTGTTAGTTAACATTAAATCTAAAATATTATTTTCCCGCGTTGGTTCCTTAATGTGTTGCGTAAGAAAGCAATAGTCAATTAATTCTATCAAATCTTCTGCTTCGTTATTCCCTGTTTTGTTATTCCAGTTTATTCCACTAAAATTAAAGTCACCCAAGACACAAATACTTTTAGACCTAGATGCTCTAGATATTTCATCCTATCCAATAGGAATGGGCCAATAGGCCTTAAGTAATTACCTTTGTTCTTATGTGACTGTGGTTAGACAGGAGAGGTGGCTATGGGTAGACAGGAGGGGTGACTGTGGTAGACAGGAGGAGTGACTGTGGTAGACAGGGAGGGTGACTGAGATAGACAGGAGGGGTAATTTTGGGTAGACAGGAGGGGTGACTGTGGATTGACAGGAGGGGTGACTGTGAGAAGACAGGAAGGGTGACTGTGGGTAGACAGGAAGGCTGACTGTGGGTAGACAGGAGGAGTGACTGTAGGTAGATAAGAGGGTGACTGGGGGTAGACAGGAAGGGTGACTGTGGGTAGACAGGATGGGTGACTGTGGGTAGACACGAGGGGTGACTGTGGGTAGACACGAGGGGTGACTGTGGGTAGACACGAGGGGTGACTGTGGGTAGACAGCCAAGGTGACTGTGGGTAGACACGAGGGGTGACTGTGGGTAGACACGAGGGGTGACTGTGGGTAGACACGAGGGGTGACTGTGGGTAGACAGCAAAGGTGACTGTGGGTAGACACGAGGGGTGACTGTGGGTAGACACGAGGGGTGACTGTGGGTAGACACGAGGGGTGACTGTGGGTAGACACGAGGGGTGACTGTGGGTAGACAGGAGAGGTGACTGTGGGTAGACAGGAGGGGTGACTGTGGGTAGACAGGAGGGGTGACTGTGGGTAGACACGAGGGGTGACTGTGGGTAGACAGGAGAGGTGACTGTGGGTAGACAGGAGGGGTGACTGTGGGTAGACAGGAGGGGTGACTGTAGGTAGACAGGAGGGGTGACTGTGGGTAGACAGCAAAGGTGACTGTGGGTAGACACGAGGGGTGACTGTGGGTAGACACGAGGGGTGACTGTGGGTAGACAGGAGAGGTGACTGTGGGTAGACAGCAAAGGTGACTGTGGGTAGACACGAGGGGTGACTGTGGGTAGACAGGAGGGGTGACTGTGGGTAGACAGGAGGAGTGAGTGTGGGTAGACAGGAGGAGTGACTGTGGGTAGACAGGAGGGGTGACTGTGGGTAGACAGGAGGGGTGACTGTGGGTAGACAGGAGGGGTGACTGTAGGTAGACAGGAGCAGTGAGTGTGGGTAGACAGGAGGGGTGACTGTAGGTAGACAGGAGCAGTGAGTGTGGGTAGACAGGAGGGGTGACTGTGGGTAGACAGGAGCAGTGAGTGTGGGTAGACAGGAGGGGTGACTGTGGGTAGACAGGAGCAGTGAGTGTGGGTAGACAGGAGGAGTGACTGTGGGTAGACAGGAGGGGTGACTGTGGGTAGACAGGAGGGGTGACTGTAGGTAGACAGGAGGGGTGACTGTGGGTAGACAGCAAAGGTGACTGTGGGTAGACACGAGGGGTGACTGTGGGTAGACAGCAAAGGTGACTGGGTAGACAGGAAGGGTGACTGTGGGTAGACAGGAGAAGGTGACTGTGGTAGACAGGAGGGGTGACTGTGGGTAGGTAGGAGGGGTGACTGTGGGTAGAGAGGAGGGGTGACTGTGGGTTGACAGGAGGGGTGACTGAGGTAGACAGGAGGGGTGACTGAGGAAGATAGACTGGATGACTGAGGTAGACACTAGGGGTGACTGAGATAGACAGGAGTCCACTAGACCGGCCTAACATGGTCCAGTAGACCGGTCTAACATGGTCCAGAAGACCGGTCTAACATGGTCCAATAGACCGGTCTAACATGGTCCAATAGACCGGCCTAACATGGTCTAATAGACCGGCCTAACATGGTCCACTAGACCGGTCTAACATGGTCCAGTTAGCCACCCTAACATGGTCCACTAGACCGGTCTAACATGGTCCAGTAGACCGGCCTAACATGGTCCAGTAGACCGGTCTAACATGGTCCAGTAGACCGGTCTAACATGGTCTAATAGACGGGCTTGACATGGTCCACTAGACCAGCCTAACATGGTCCAGTAGACCCGCCTAACATGGTCCAGTAGACCGGTCTAACATGGTCCAATAGACCGGCTTAACATGGTCCAGTAGACCGGTCTAACATGGTCCACTAGACCTGTCTAACATGGTCCAGTAGACCGGTCTAACATGGTCCACTAGACCGGTCTAACATGGTCCTGTAGACCGGTCTAACATGGTCCTGTAGACCGGTCTAACATGGTCCTGTAGACCGATCTAACATGGTCCTGTAGACCGGTCTAACATGGTCCTGTAGACCGGTCTAACATGGTCCTGTAGACCGGTCTAACATGGTCCTGTAGACCGGTCTAACATGGTCCTGTAGACCGGTCTAACATGGTCCTGTAGACCGGTCTAACATGGTCCTGTAGACCGGTCTAACATGGTCCTGTAGACCGGTCTAACATGGTCCTGTAGACCGGTCTAACATGGTCCTGTAGACTGGTCTAACATGGTCCTGTAGACCGGTCTAACATGGTCCTGTAGACCGGTCTAATATGGTCCACTAGACCGGCCTAACATGGTCCACTAGACCGGTCTAACATGGCCCAGTAGACCGGTTTAACATAGTCCACTAGTCCGGTCTTACATGGTCCAGTAGACCAGAGCAAGCTGTCCTACATCGACGAGTTCGACTTCCAGTTTGAGAAGCCTAGGATGACCATGGAGGCTCGTACAACAACTTGTTATATTCGTTCGAAAGTTCCAAGTGTAAAGATCACACAGCTTGTACACACAGGACACAGCCATCCGCGGGTGTCGATGTTATCTTGTTTTTAACTCAGTTTTCCTGTCACATTTAACTTGCGGGTCTTCGCCCACAGGTGCCAGAGTGCCAGGTTAGGCAGGAGTGCAAGGCCACCTTCAGCAACCCGCTCGACGTGGCCCTCACCGACTGCTTCTTCAGCATGGAGATCGGGGGCGCCTATCGGCCCAGGACCGTGAGGGTGACTCGGGAGGTCCGGCCGAGGGAGACCTTCACCTACAGCTACACCTTCGTCGTCCGTAGGTCAGGAGACCACCGCCTGGTCGCCTCCTTGCGGGAGCGGGACTAGAATTGCTTCGCTTTGTTATTGGTTCCTGGGCGTAGCCATAACTGACTGCACGATTCAACAACATAGATGAAAGCAGGTGATCAAACATATGATAGCCTTGAAGATCAGCTTTTCACTGGTACGGAGTCGGGGTATACTGAAGCCGACGGCTATCTGCGTCTCTATAATGACGCTCACAATGCAATATGCCCTCCGCCTGCAATACTATTTGTATAATACAACTAACCAATAACATACGGTTACCCTGGCAACAAGTTGTCACGAATCTTATTACGATTCTGCCAATTCTCCCGAACCTCGTATTATGTTATTGTTTTCTCTACGTAAATATTGCTGTCAGTTGTATAAGATTTGTGTATATAGATATATATACATTATATATATATATATAACATAGATAGCTGGGTAGAGTGTGTAAGGTTTGTTTTGGTGGTGGATGTCACGTGAAATTAGCCGTGTGGGCGGTTGACAATAATTGGGAATGGCCAGGGCGATTGTTGGCAAATCAATTGCCTATAGTTTTATATTTATTTATTCCCATATGTGGTAGCCGTAATATTTCAAGGAATGTAAGACCGGTAATTACAACTCTTAATTAATAATGTTGGAGATTAGGGCTGACCTTTGTAAATAGAATGTTCACAATGTTCATGCGAACGTTAATTGGTGTTTGGGTAGACGGTTAGTCGACGTTGGGCCTGCGGACCACGTCCTGGGCAGTAGAGTGGCGGCTGCGGTCGAGTGCAGTTGTGTTTAAGCTAAGTTCTTGGTTTTTGTTATTTTAAGCCCATATAAGTATTAATTAATCTGGATGGACGATTTTAGTGTATTTATAGCTTACTCCATATTCTGGTGATAGTGCTCAGGTCTCAAATAATTACTTGCATTCTATAGTATTACATGCTGATAAATATTTCTGGCTACTGTTTATTTAATGGTTGTTAAGTTGTCACCCTTAGCAAAATATATTCTTCTCCCGTTTTTATACAGTGATTAATTATACCCCTAGACACCTATTGGCATGGCAGATTTTTATTTGTTCTTTACACTGTGGGGAGAAGAACATTATTTAGTCTCAAGGGTCGTGACACAAGTGCAGCTGACTATATTGCTCTCCATACTGACCCAGACGACGACTGTACGCTAGTTCCCGGACATGGACGGTCTGGGCGGAGTTCCCGCCCAGTCACACCGCGTAGAAAACGGAAAGTGTCTATAGCAGCCTCGGCTTTTGCAAATTAAAAATCAACTAAAACCAGAAAAAAATAAATCTTAAAAGCTTGGAGATATAGCTATGGGGACGTTCATCTTGTGCTACATGTCTAAACACAAGGGAATTATATAAGAACAACAAAGGAGTGGCCTGAAAACTGTTGTATTTCATATCTAATTTTCTTCCAAACCTTAGAGGCGTAACCTTCCCACCAGCCCCCCATATCTCTGATCGTAGATAACAAAACCTATTATGTTAAGTCTTGGTGTTTGTCGTAGTAAGACTATGGTTGTGGGTCACTAGTTTTGTCTAACGGTAATAGTTGACCATTGTAATAGCCTGAGAGCCTATTGTGTTTTCCCTGGCCCGAGTTGCAATATGCTTCTGCTTCACTTATCATGAAGATGACGCCAAAGTGATCTTGAAATGGAGTGCAAAAATAAATAATCCAATAAACATCTGGAGCAATCTTTTAAGGGTTTGTTTCAGCCTTGTGTACTTGTTTACTAATGTGTACCATAACTAAGCTGGCATGCACACATTAATCCACATAATCCTGGGAAATATATATATATGGGAGATGCGTTCCTGGACAACCAAAAATCCTCACAAAACCAATATTTTGGGGACAAATAAAAAACTGCTATTATTTACCTTGAATGATGTCGTTATCCTGGTTGTCGACGTTAGTTGTTGGAGGAGATGGCGATGCGTCATCGGTGGTGGAAGGGGAGGGGGAGGGGGGCTGGTAATTTTCAGTTCCACTGGTTGCGTTTGCTGTGGGAGACGATGGTGGGTGACAAACATCTGTGGGTCACCATCATTGTCACTAGCTGCTGTACATGTCGATGACTTTAAGTCAGACCTTTTCTTAAAAACTGTTGAGGCAATTGATGGCGACTTTTTGAGAGGCGATTGCAGAGCTGGAGACTGTCGGGAAATATTTTCTCAAAAGTACTTTGCACAGCTGTCTTTCTTTCACAGGAATTTTATTTTGGATGGGTACAAGGTAATGTAATATAATGTTTGAGGCATTATGATATCTCTCAGCATCGTCGTGTTGCTCTTCCGGAAGTGCCAAGGCATCGTCTACCAGCTCTGGATGTCTCTGATAGTTTTTGGCTGTGAATCGTTTTGCCCGACCGACACTTAGATCTCTCAAACCACCGCGACTCGCCACAAAATGTTACATCACTCACAGTTTCATCTAATTTCTTTAAATCATCAAAAAGACTTCTTGCTTTCTCCTGTATGAACATCAGACTGATTGGATTTCGACGACAATCTCAATGGAGTAAAACCCTTCACGTGCTCAAAGTAGCATGTTTTGTCTTTCAAGATGGTGGCAGTTGTTAGGTAGTTCATGTCGTAAACATTTACAAGTTCTGTCTATATTTTGTTCACACCTATCAGAGCGCTGAATAATATCCAGCTTCGTCCACGGTAATGGTCGCCTTTACCTAGGTACTGGTGCATTAACAACGCTCTGTCCCTTCCTATTAGCCATTGTTAATGGTGACTTCCTCTATAAAGTCCACAGCAAGCACAGCACTGGTTAGTTTGAGCCCACGAGGACTGAGGCAGCCCGGCTCTCCACAGGTGTACGACACATAGTACCCATGACGGCTCGAAAAGTCTTAAAGCTTACGTAATTTATCCCAACCAAACCTAATCTAACGCAACCGAGCCTTAAGCAGCATAATCTAAGTTAATACATCATAATCAAATTATTATACAGTTTTGACAACTGGAAAATACGTTGTCGAAAAGTATTGTGTACGATTTGGCAATACTGTATACCCACCACCCTACCTTCCCAGGTGGACCATGCGGACGGTTTTGTACAATACTCCAGTGTCTCTAACTTCCTATTTAATTAATACTTTTTTACCTAAATTTACCTGAGGGGCACTAATACACTATACACTAGTAGCCTCCGAAGTGGACAGGAAGCCGGCGGGTTTTCAAAGGTAATTGTCCTGATGATTTTTTCTAGCTGGATTTTAAAGTTCAGCGATGTCTTGGCATTTACGGCTTCAGCGGGTAGATGGTTCCATGGATTAATAACCTTTTGGGTGAAGAAACATCTTCTGTTCTCTGTCCAACATTGTGACTTATTGAACTTGACACCGTTGCTCCTTGTTTGTGTTACATCTGACCTTTTGAAGAAGTTGTCTAGAACAACACCTTCCGAACTGTTAAGTTTCTTAAAGGTGTTAATATCCTCCATGTCATGTCTGGTTTATTTATTTTATTAATTTATTTATGTTTTTATTTACAAGAAAATACAATGGGTTTGTGAGATTACATAAATTGGCATTTTTTCATTCTTGCAAAGCCACTAACCATAACTTTGTAACAAACTAAGTTTTCAGTCATGGGCATTAAATTGGACCACGTGGTTTTGCCAACTTAGAGAGAGAGAGTTTACCTGACTTTGGAGAGAAAAGGTCACTGACCAGGGATTAAGGGAATAGCAAGTTTGACAAAATGGCTGTCTCTCTTGTAGTAATTCAACAAGTAATGGATAGTTAAAGAAATACAGTAATTACAGTAACATCCAATCTGGATTAAGTATGTATGCTAGGCTGGGGAGCCGGCGGCTGAGCGGACAGAACACTGGACGCGTGATCCTTTGGTCCCAGGTTCGATCCCGTGCGCCGGCGAGACACAATGGGCAGAGTTTCTTTCACCCTGATGCCTCTGTTACCTAGCAGTAAATAGGTACCAGGGAGTTAGTCAGCTGTCACGGGCTGCTTCCTGGGGTTGGAGGCCTGGTCGAGGACCGGGCCGCGGGGACACTAAAGCCCCAAAATCATCTCAAGATAGGCTAACATGATTGTAAGGTTCACCGTCAAAGAGACAGTGATCAGTTACAGTAGGGGGACTAGCTCACCAAGCGTAGCCGCAGACCTACCCCTGAGTCACGGTCACACGGCTGACGTGACCACAGCCTTCCATATATGTAATTCATAAAGTATAAATTCGGATCACTTGCCAATATTGTAATTGAATATAGCTTTTCCCAAGATGCCTAATAGAATTACCATCAGTTCAATAAGAATTCAACCATCTGGGTTGTTCAGTAAATTAAGATTAGTTTGTTCAATTAACCTTGCATGGTAATTAATAACCAGGCAGAGTAATACTAGCCTAGGACAGTCTCTCGACTTGAGAGAGGAGAATAGGTAGTTAGTGTGGGTTGAGCAGCAGCTGGGAGGACAACCATCACCTCCCCCAAAGGCCAGAAAACATCAGCTGGACTTAGAATTTTGATAAAGAACTGCAGAGGTGTACAGTTGATAGGAATTATCTCCGTAGGAAGATATTTCAGTTAGGAAGTGTTAAGTGTTAAGGATAGGGAGTGTCCTCTTTCATATTCATTTTGATAGTTTTGTTTTAAAACTTTTGTTTAAGATTTTTAGTATTTTTGAGTTTTTTCAATAACTATATATTGATTGTCTATGCCGTGGTCTCCACGAGTCGGGTTGCTTGGACTTGGTAGACATATGGCAAGCAAGCCTAATCTATTTTCAACATCTGATATATCCCCTTGTTTTCATGTTAATTCCCACACTTACGTAATATCATCCCCCCCCCCCTTTTTCAAGTAATTGGGGATGAAGCCCCAAGGAATTGATGGTTAATTAATTGGTCCAAACCACGATTAATTAATCTTCTAAATCGTTTTGGTTTGGTGGTGGCAGCAACTGAAGGTCCTTGAGTATTGCCAGAAGCCTAGTACCTCGTCTCGTGGTTGTAGTATCTAAGGCGGTCAAACGTCGAATGTCACGAGGCTTGTGGTGGAGGCTGTGGTAGAGCTCGGGGGTCTCTAAGTTTTACTTAACAAAGGGTAGGGTAGTGGACAAAAAAGAGACATTACCCTGTCCCTGTTACAGCGTTTCTGGCAGGTTAGTAGTGTTGTTAGCCCTGAGACCCTTAACCATTCCTAGCGTGAAGGTCACAGGGCTAACATACTTAGCTCTGGAATTATTATTGTTGCCTGGACTTTCTCCAAAGGAGCCGTGTCTTTCTCAAGATGAGGTCTCATCTTCTGAAGATGGGTGAATGTGTAAATTCAGATTGATGCAGATCTCATCTCATACATGCGAGGGGGCCATATGAAGTTACGTAAATTTGTATTTACAACCATAATGAGCGGATTACACTCATTCACAATGGTTGTAAACTCTGAACAACCTCTGTGTACACAGTGCCAGTGTAGGCCTAATCGTAAACCAATACTACACCTTACCTCACCGTCCCCACGGTATACAGTTGATGTTGTCTTAACTCTGCCGCCATAAACTTTCATCAGCTGTATTTAGTCATCAGCTTTTATTGTCATGACATCAAACACCACCTCACAGTTACTTTTGCTGTGGCAGTCTTCCTTCCTGCTATAACATATGCATTTTTTAGACATTATACTGTGGAGTATTTCCAAACATTATACTGTAGTTTTCCTAACATCGCATTGTAGAGAATTTGCCAATATCTTGTGTGACAATAATCTCTTTCAAGAGAGATTGAGCCTGCTCTTCCCTACATAATTACGTCTATGTACAAGATACGTTCACCAAGTATCGCCAAACGTTTTGCCCAGAGAGCAAATCGTATCCCAACACCTGGCCACTGCCGTAACCAGCTAACTGCTCATCCTTTGCCTGCCTGTTGCTGATTGGCTGGTGTCTCGTGGCACCTGCCCTCCGCCACCACCACAAGTCGACGTCTGGGCTGCAGTGCGCCAGTCTCGTCAGAATATCTCAGTGCTCCATGCAGTTGACATCTCTCGCTGGTAGACTTAGCCTTGGCTTTCGTGTACTAAGGGAGGTGGCAGCTCGAAGCCAGTATTCCAGCACTCATATTTTATTTTGCTATCACTGTAACTTACTTGTCTTAGCGTAACTTTTCATTTGCCAGTGATTATTCATGTTATTTTGTTTGTTGACTTGTCCTGCATATTTTTATGAGATTACCTTTATTCATGTCTTGTTTTCTAGAGTAATTAAAATTTCATTGTTTATATACTTGTGTTTTGTGTGTCTTCCCATTACCTTACCACAGACGAAAGGACCCACTTTTCTCTCTTTTTTTGTCATGTGACGAGGCCCTGCCCCTAGCTTTTGAAACAGCCGAACACCAACGCTTTACCGTCACACTTGTAATGAGCTTCTGAAGCCACTATGACCTTGCTAGTGGGGTGAGCAAGAGATTAAAATCTTTCAAATAGCCTCTTTTGTTATGGTCAGAAGTTGTTTACATCTCGAACTAGAGTAATTAGATTAATCCATTGTTATGCTCCATCATTAACCTCATCAACGACGCTATATTTACACCTGATGTTTCTAAAATCACTTGGGATGGATGGTAGAGTGGCGGTCTTGCACCATGCAGGTCGGGGTTCAATCCCCGACTGTCCAAGTGGTTGGCCACCATTCCTCCCTCTGTCCCATCCTAAATCTTTATCCTGACTCATTCCCAGTGCTAGTCTTAATGGCTTGGCACTTTTCCCCTGATAATTCCCCCTACACTTGATGTTCAGGTGCAAACGTCCTGATTTTCAGTATAATCAGAAATTTTCCTCTCCGAACATCCTGAATGGTCCAGCTGGTCCCTCGATGTATTCCTTGCTCGATCTCACCTCTCTGACACCGCTCTTATTATTATGTATTATTGCTCTCTTACTGACATTCTAAATGATATATAAGAATCATTGACTACAGACGAGGAGTAACAGTAACGTGGCTGACCCATGTTGAATAAACCACACACTAGTAAGTGAAAGGACGACGACGTTTCGGTCCTTCCTGGATCATTCTCAAGTCGATTGTGAATGGTCCAGGTCCAGGGTCAACAATCGACTTTAGAATTTTCCAGGACGGACCGAAACGTCGTCGTCCCTTCACTTTCTAGTGTGTGGTTTGGTCAACATCATTGACTAGGCTGCATCACAAATGTGTCTGAAACTTCTCCCTGGCTTGATACCAGTTAGTGATAACGTAAGGAGAGTGGTGCCAAAGAGAGCAGATTTATGGAGGATGTTATCAAGGGACTTGATACGAAGGTGGTAAGTAGGAGAGCAAAATTCTCGATATCCTTGAAGATCACGACAAGCAACAGTGGGTATTAATTGGATAAGTTTAATTTCAGAAAAGACCTGGGAAATTTCTCACTCTCTCTCTCCGACGGTTGCGGATCACTGACCTCGATCACTACAGAATGCTGAGGGCAAGAAGCCTTGAGGGACAGAAGTCTGTGAGAGAACACACACCAACAATACAGTTGCTGCCAGACTAAAGGAAACAAAGTTACATGCCAGCAAGGGTAGCAAAACTTCAGGTGAGGCTTCCACTGGCCCGATTCACTTGACCTTAAGCCACAAGATAAATTTCATAGGTAATAACCAAAAGAACAAAAGAAAACAAGCCTGGGAGGCTAGTTAGCACCGTCTGTGGCACAGACAAGTAAAAATAATTAATTTTCAAAAAAAGGTACCACGCCAGTAGTGTAAAGTGTGACTACGACCGTCCCGACGATCGAACTATGGTCATAGTCAAAAGTGTGTGGGAGGTCCATGGGTTGGGACGGATATGGGAGGGGGATAGGTATGGGAAAAGGTATTCATCAACAAAGGTGATAGTGAAAGAGAGGGAAAAAGGGGGGAGGGTGGCATATGGTGCGGGTAGTAGTGTAAAGTGTGACTACGACCGTCCTGACGATCGAACTATGGTCATAGTCAAAAGTGTGTGGGAGGTCCATGGGTTGGGACGGATATGGGAGGGGGATAGGAATGGGAACAGGTATTCATCAACAAAGGTGATAGTGTAAGAGAGGGAAAAAGGGGGGAGGGTGGCATATGGTGCGGGACGGGTAGTGTCAGGTGGGACGTTGTGGGTCATCGGGACAGGTGTCGTCCCTGGGACATTGTGGGTCATGTAGGGTAAAAAGGTTTGTGGAAAAGGAGGTTGATAAGGTAGAATGACTAAGTGAGGGAGCAGGTGTGCATGTTGAGGAGTTGTAAGATGATAATGTGTGAGTATGTAGCGTAGAGTTAAGTGTGTGTAGATATATCTATATAAATAAAAATGGAAATGTTAGAAATTTTCACACAACGTTCCCTTCGCATCCGAGCGGGTTTTTATATACATACTAGATAGATGTCACAGCTGTGACGGGAAAAAACATGCTTTTTTGAAAAGCTGTGTTTTTTTGGGTGTCAGTAGTGTAAAGCCAGTAGTGTAAAGTGTGACTATGACTGTCCCGACGATCGAACTACAGTCATAGTCAAAAGTGTGTGGGAGGTCCATGGGTTGGGACGGGTACCGTCAGGGAGGACGTTGTGGGTCATGTAGGGTAAGAGGGGGAGGGGGGATAGGTATGGGAACAGGTATACATCAACAAAGGTGATACATCAATAAAGGTTTTTGAAAAACATCTGTTGCACGTAAGAGCAACATACGATATACAAAATATGTGACGATTACATTTCAGTGTTTCCGATTGTGTTGATAAATTGTTTTTTCATTGATTTTGATTTACCTTCTTTTTGATTTAATTATTTTGTGTGACGTTGCATTGGAATTGAGCTGTGTTGTTTACCATACCGTTCATTTCGTAGGTATAGCTTATTTGTTTCGTTTTTCATTGTTTTCCATTTCGTTTTTTTAACTGTTCTTCTTATTTTTTAGGGCAGTTGGTAGTGAAATTGAGCTGTGCCGATTCATCTGCATTTGAATTGAAATATTTTTTAGTATTTTTTGTTTTTGTTTTGAAAACAAGAAAATGGACAACACGTTTATTTCACAATTGCAAATGTGCAACAGCCATGAATTCATTGAATACAATGTTAATGGCTTTCTTCACGTTATGGCAGAATGACGCATTTGCGAAAACACTGCTGTATTCAGATTTGCATATGTATTACACATGGAATGACAGTAGAAAATCATTTGAACGATGCGAACGAGGAGACTGAGTCGACGGACAACCTGGTATATTCAAATAAACTACGAGAGGCAGACTGTACACCATGTATTCCAATCAAGGTAAATGCTTCTTTCTTCGCATGCTGTTGGTAAATGTGCCTGGTCCAACGTCTTTCCAGTCACTGAGATTTGTCAATCACGTAACACATGCCACTTTCCGTAGTGCATGTCAAGCTCTGAATTTTTGGAGAACGACCGACACTGGGATGTGTGCATTAATGACGCGTCCAACACGTCATATACAAATAAAATTCATGCATTGTAATCATATTGACCACCGGCTCTCCTTCATCTCCAACAGAATTATGGGAGAAATATAAATCGCACATGGCTGAAAATATTATCTGTGGAATATGAAGGAAAATTCAAATATGAACATGGATTTCACAGCAGAAATCTACAGCTATGCGTTGATAATGATTAAAGATTTGTGCTTAGAATTCGCGAACAAAGTTCTAAATCAATTGGAAATGCCATCACCGAATCGATCTGCTGCTGCTTCCTTCGATATAGAATTGCATCGTAAACAAAATTACAACACGAGTGATCTGTTGTCGTATGTGCAATCAAATATTCCTAAGCAAATGCTTGAGCAAAAAGGCATTTACAATCAAATAATTCAAACTGTCAATAACGGGTTTAGAGAAATCTTCTTAGATGAGCCAGGAGGAACTGTAAATCCTTCCTAATTAGATGGATTTTGGCAGCATTTCGATCCCAAAATAGCATAACCTTAGCTCTTGCATCGTCCGGAATAGCTGTGACATTGTTACCAGGTGGAAGAACTGCTACTTCGGCTTTGAAATTGCCATTGAACATGCAATTCATTGAAACTCCCACGTGCAACATTTCCAAAGCATCCGACATGGGAAAAGTATTGCAGAAATGTAAACTTATTGTTTGGGATGAATGCACAATGACCCACAAAAAATCGCTTGAGGTTCTTGATCGATCATTGCAAGATTTGCGTGGAAACATCAGACCATTTGGGAACGCATTAATATTGCTTGCTGGAGATTTCAGGCAAACATTACCTGTAATTCCTCGATACAGTCCGTCGACACTGTTGAGAAAGCAGATGAACCAGTTAGTTATCCAACAGAATTTTTGAGTTCACTCAATCACCCAGGGATACCATCACACGTGCGGCAATTGAAAATCTGCGTGCCAATTATGATGGTGCGAAATATCGATTAGCTAAAGCTTTGCAACGCCACGTGCCTTGCAGTAAAAAAAATAATCAACATCGTAGACCAAACAAATAATAGGATTTGTAGGTACCGATCACGTCTCCCCAGATTGAATGGGACTTAAACTATGTTAAGTTGTGATGGTAAATAAAAGATAATCTGCTTCATTGTTCCTCCTTGACATGTGGCGAAAACGGGTAGAAGTAGACTACATAATCCCTCACCTATCTGTATAAAGATAGGTGAGGGATTACTCCCTTAATGACTTAGCTAACTGGGCAGACATAACATTTTTTAAAAGAATTAATGACTGAGTGGAGGCCGGACTGCAAGTGTTGCTGAGGGGGGCTGCCAACTCAGCGATTCGATGAGACACTGTTTATGCTGAGTTGGGAAGTACGTAGGACCTTTAAACTATGCTAGCTTGAAAGTGGAAAACTTAAACTGTGATGAAAAAAAACACAGTAATATTATTGGTTTACTGATAAAAATGTCAACGGACTAAACCTAAACCTACAATTTTTTAAATATTCTATCTGGATTATAAGATTAACAAATGCACCGCTGTGACTGATTCCTCGAATAAAGAAGACAGGGCTGACCGGTGGTGCTAACGAGGCTGAGATGAAAGATAGTCAATGCCTAGCTCTAACGAACACCTGGCCCTAACGAGACCGAACGACAGACAGACAACACAAACGCCCCAAGGTGCATAGTAAGGTATTAATATTATATACTATGTTAGCTTGAAAGTAACAGTCTATGTTTTTGCAGGGCTAATGAGGTTACAGGTGGTGGTGTTGGTGACGCGAGCAGTCATTGTGAGGACCTTGTTGCCCAGATGTTACCACTCCCCCACTCCCGTTACCACGCCCCCACGCGCGTTACCACACGCACGCGCGCCCTGCAGACCACACGCACACACTCACTCACACACACACACACACACACACACACACACACACACACACACACACACACACACACACACACACACACACACACACATTTGAGAGAAGCTACACACCCCAGTGCTAATCCACCCCATGCTAACCAGCTCACACTTGCTTCTCAGGTCACCCCTTCCCCAAATCAGCTGCCCCTGCTTATCTCCCCAACACATCCCTTGACCCCTCTGACCCCACTGCAGTCAAATTCATCCCACATTCCAAGGACCCCCTCATCACCTCAACCCCCAAAACCCGTCCAGCCCTCATCCCCTCAACCCCCAAAACCCACCCAGCCCTCATCCCCTCAACCCCCAAAACCCACCCAGCCCTCATCCCCTCAACCCCAAGAACCCACCCAGCCCTCATCCCCTCAACACCCAAAGCCTACCCAGCCCTCACCCCTCCTCATCCCCTCTCCTTCCATGTGACCCCCCACCCTTGCGAGGGGGGTGGGAGGTTCCCCCCACCCCGTCTATCCTTCCCCCTCCCAACCTCTCAACCTCTATCTGACTCCCAACCTTACGCTATCTCCCAACCCCTCTATGCCCTCCCTAATCTTCAGACCCAGTATGCCCTTCCTACTCCAGACCTACCTACCCAGGCCCTACCCCAGACCCTCCTACCTACCTTCCTAGAAGCCCAGCCCCCAGTAGCCCCCCAAGCACCCCTCCTGACCTCTTTCACCCCCCCATACACCCCCCGGACCCCCCCAGACACCCCCCGGATCCCCCTGGACATCCCCCGGGTCCTCCCCGCCCCCAGTCATCCCCCAGACACCCCCCAGAACCCCCAGATCCCCCCTGCCCCCAGTCACCCCCCAGACACCCCCCAGATCCCCCCAGACCCCCAGAGAAAGGGAGAACTCTGGTACAAGAGTTTCCATGAAGAATCTCAAGGTTTGGTACACCAATGCTGATGGGGTATCTAATAAAGCAGAAGAGATAAAAGAAAGAGTGAGTGAAGCAGATCCTGACATAGTTGCAATTGTGGAAACTAAAATTAATGACATGATCTCAGATGCAATCTTTCCTGAAGGGTACCAGGTGATACGAAAAGAGAGGACACAGAGACAGGGAGGGGGAGTAGCACTCCTAATAAAGCGAAAATGGAAGTTTGAAGACCTGGGAAATCGAGTTACCAATGAGTGCACAAGCTTCATACATGGAACTCTGACAGTAGATGGGAGGAAGATTGTGATCATGGTAATCTACAATCCCCCACCAAACAGTAGAAGACCCAGGCAGGAGTATGATGGCAACAACAAAGCATGTATAGATGAACTTCAGAAGGCAGCAACACTAGCCCACAGAATGAGAGCGAAGCTGCTGATCATGGGGGACCTAAATCATGGAGAGATAAATTGGGAATCAAGGAATCCCCATGGAGGGGACGAAACGTGGGGAGCAAAATTAGTAGATGTTATAGACAGGAATTTCCTGACACAACATGTGAAAGAAGACACAAGGGAAAGAGGAGGAGATGCACCGAGCCTATTAGACCTGATTTTCACCCAGAACGTAGAAGATATCGAGAATTTAGAGCATGAAATACCTCTAGGGGCCAGTGACCATTGTGTCCTAGTCTTTGACTATATGATGGAATTCAAACTTATGACCATGGGACAAGAGATCTGGGAAAGGAGAGCTGACTACAGGAAAGAGGACTATAAGAGGATAAGGGACTATCTGGGTGAAGTACAGTGGGAGGAAGAAATTAGAGGAAAAACAGTCCAAGATATGATGTACCTAGTCATACAGAAATGCCAGGAGGCCGAAGAGAGATTTATACCAACGATAAAGGGAAAAAATAAGAAGGAAAATAATAACCCATGGTTTAATAGACAATGTCAGGAAGCAAAAATGGCCAGCAGGCGGGAGTGGAGGAAGTACAGAAGACTTTGTATGATGGAAGTACAGAAGACTACAGATGATTCCGAAGGTCTTATTTTGCATGTTTTCATTTGTATCAATATTGTTGCTATAATATAGGACTAAGGTTGGTGCTGATAGTCTATTATTGATCTGATATTTGCTAAATGCATCAGTTTAGGTTATGGTCAAATATTTTTCCAGAATTGTGAGCTGTTCCCTACGACAGTTGAGACGGCCTCGAGTCTGTGTTTACGTTGTTAATATAATATCATCATCTGGTATAGCAGTGACTGCTAATCCAGCAATATTGGTAGATTACCGGGTAGACGAAGTAGAAGTAGATTCAGGAGATACATCATCACCAGGATCATTGCTACCGTCCATGGCCAGGGATTAGCTAAACCTTCTTTCAGAATATTCATCATCTGGATTAACGAGATCCTAACATGAAACAAAAAATAATATTTGTTAGTGAAAAGTCCTCAGGCAAATGGGTGATTCACTATCAGACTACTTATTCCTTCATATCCCAACAATTCAAGAATAAAATCCATCGTAAAGCGTTCAGGGATTGATTGGTTGAATGGTCGTGGTAAGATTGGTTGGTTGATGGGTCGTGGTAAGATTGGTTGGTTGATGGGTCGTAGTAAGATTGGTTGGTTGATGGGTCGTGGTAAGATTGGTTGGATGATGGGTCGTGGTAAGATTGGTTGGTTGATGGGTCGTGGTAAGATTGGTTGGTTGATGGGTCGTGGTAAGATTGGTTGGATGATGGGTCGTGGTAAGATTGGTTGGTTGATGGGTCGTGGTAAGATTGGTTGGATGATGGGTCGTGGTAAGATTGGTTGGTTGATGGGTCGTGGTAAGATTGGTTGGTTGATGGGTGGTGGTAAGATTGGTTGGTTGATGGGTCGTGGTAAGATTGGTTGGTTGATGGGCCGTGGTAAGATTGGTTGGTTGATGGGTCGTGGTAAGATTGGTTGGATGATGGGTCGTGGTAAGATTGGTTGGATGATGGGTCGTGGTAAGATTGGTTGGTTGATGGGTCGTGGTAAGATTGGTTGGATGATGGGTCGTGGTAAGATGGTTGGTTGATGGGTCGTGGTAAGATTGGTTGGTTGATGGGTCGTGGTAAGACTGGTTGGATGATGGGTCGTGGTAAGATTGGTGGTTGATGGGTCGTGGTAAGATTGGTTGGTTGATGGGTCGTGGTAAGATTGGTTGGATGATGGGTCGTGGTAAGATTGGTTGGTTGATGGGTCGTGGTAAGATTGGTTGGTTGATGGGTGGTGGTAAGATGGTTGGTTGATGGGTCGTGGTAAGATTGGTTGGTTGATGGGTCGTGGTAAGATTGACTAATATAAAAAACAATAAAGAAATGTTGTTATTCATAAGTTTGTTTCTCTCTCAAATTCTATCCTTCCATAATATGAGTAAAATTTATCTCCTCCTCTCATTCGCCCTCGGTATTGGTATGTGCCTGTCTGTGCTGTCTGTCAGTCGACAGTCGATGCGTCTGTCAGTCAGGGACACTCTCAGCTCGTACGTCTTTCATTTCGTGACGTTCTCAGTCCACAGTCAGAGTCCGTCAGTCATGGTGATATTGATTATCGAGTCTGTTTGTGCGTCTGTCTGTCCGTGCGAATATCACACCGAGAGTTAGACAGTCAGTTCAGGCGTCAGTCACCTGTCGCCAAGGCACAGTGTCTGTCAGTCTGTGGTTCTGTCATTGACGGGTTCTATCAGTAGTCCCAGTGCCAGTAATTCAGTCTATTTTTAAGTTCGTGGTTGTCTCGTTGTTTCTCTCAGTCAGTCTGTCAGTACAGCTTTAGACATCACTGGTGTATTAAAGCCAGTGTTGATGTATTAAAGTCAGTGTTGATGTATTAAAGCCAGTGTTGATGTATTAAAGCCAGTGTTGATGTATTAAAGTCAGTGTTGATGTATTAAAGCCAGTGTTGATGTATTAAAGCCAGTGTTGATGTATTAAAGCCAGTGTTGATGTATTAAAGTCAGTGTTAATGTATTAAAGCCAGTGTTGATGTATTAAAGTCAGTGTTGATGTATTAAAGCCAGTGTTGATGTATTAAAGCCCAGTGTTGATGTATTAAAGCCAATGTTGATGTATTAAAGCCAGTGTTGATGTATTAAAGCCAGTGTTGATGTATTAAAGTCAGTGTTAATGTATTAAAGCCAGTGTTGATGTATTAAAGCCAGTGTTGATGTATTAAAGCCAGTGTTGATGTATTAAAGTCAGTGTTGATGTATTAAAGCCAGTGTTGATGTATTAAAGCCGGTGTTGATGTATTAAAGCTAGTATTGATGTACTAAAGCCAATGTTGATGTATTAAAGACGGTGTTGATGTATTAAAGACGGTGTTGATGTATTAAAGCCAGTGTTGATGTATTAAAGCCAGTGTTGATGTATTAAAGCCAGTGTTGATGTATTAAAGCCAGTGTTGATGTATTAAAGCCAGTGTTGATGTATTAAAGCCAGAGTTGATGTATTAAAGCCAGTGTTGATGTATTAAAGACGGTGTTGATGTATTAAAGACGGTGTTGATGTATTAAAGCCAGTGTTGATGTATTAAAGCCAGTGTTGATGTATTAAAGCCAGTGTTGATGTATTAAAGCCAGTGTTGATGTATTAAAGCCAGTGTTGAGTATTAAAGCCAGTGTTGATGTATTAAAGCTAGTGTTGATGTATTAAAGCCAGTGTTGATGTATTAAAGCCAGTGTTGATGTATTAAAGTCAGTGTTGATGTATTAAAGCCAGTGTTGATGTATTAAAGCCAGTGTGATGTATTAAAGTCAGTGTTGATGTATTAAAGCCAGTAATGATGTATTAAAGTCAGTGTTGGTGTATTAAAGCCAGTGTTGATGTATTAAAGCCAGTGTTGATGTATTAAAGCCAGTGTTGATGTATTAAAGCCAGTGTTGATGTATTAAAGTCAGTGTTGATGTATTAAAGCCAGTATTGATGTATTAAGTCAGTGTTGATGTATTAAAGCCAGTGTTGATGTATTAAAGTCAGTGTTGATGTATTAAAGCCAGTAATGATGTATTAAAGTCAGTGTTGGTGTATTAAAGCCAGTGTTGATGTATTAAAGCCAGTGTTGATGTATTAAAGCCAGTGTTGATGTATTAAAGCCAGTGTTGATGTATTAAAGTCAGTGTTGATGTATTAAAGCCAGTATTGATGTATTAAAGTCAGTGTTGATGTATTAAAGCCAGTGTTGATGTATTAGAGACAGTGTTGATGTATTAAAGCCAGAGTTGATGTATTAAAGCCAGTGTTCATGTATTAAAGCCAGTGTTGATGTATTAAAGCCAGTGTTGACGAATTAAAGCCAGTGTTGATGTATTAAAGCCCCTGTTCATTTATTAAAACCAGTGATGATGTATTAAAGCCAGTGTTGATGTATTAAAGCTAGTGTTGATGTATTAAAGCCAGTGATGATATATTAAAACCAGTGATGATGTATTAAAGCCAGTGTTGATGTATTAAAGTCAGTGTTGATGTATTAAAGCCAGTGATGATGTATTAAAGCCAGTGTTGATGTATTAAAGTCAGTGTTGATGTATTAAAGCCAGTGATGATGTATAAAGCCAGTGTTGATGTATTAAAGCCAGTGATGATGTATTAAAGCCAGTGTTGATGTATTAAAGCCAGTGTGGTTGTCAGTGAGAGTGGTCAGTACTGCTCAACAGCTGTGTTAAACTGCTCGGTCGTGGTTACCTCAGCACTACACGCATGGTTCAACCCGGCCTCTCCAATATTACATCCCATTTTGATGTTTATATTCCCCTAAGGCCAAGAACTGATGTTCTAAAAATCATTGTTGTTCGCTAAATTGACGCCATGTCCCGTTTTCTATTGGTGGTTGGTTTGGTTAGGGTCGGGCAATTTAGTACATCACTTTAATGACGCTGTGAACGCTCAAGAAGACTTGCTGAGTATTTAACGTAGTTCAAAACATACATATTTTGTAGCTGTGAACTTTAAAGGCATCCTTTAAAACTTCAGTATTTAAGCTGCAATATTCGACGAGTTTGGAAGTAACAATAAGTCAGTAGATCAAAACATTGGTTTCAATAACTCGTTTAGAAGCCAGTTCTCATGTCCACACTTGCTGTCAAGGTGATGGTGAGGCTGGTCAGTCGTGGCGCCGTGGGGAGAGTTCCAGGGAACAGTGTTGTCCCATATCTTACAGGGTGGAGCCCCTGGCTGTACACTGAGGCACTCCAAGACTGTGTTGTCCCATATCTTACAGGGGTGGAGCCCCCCTGGCTGTACACTGAGGCACTCCTGGACAGTGTTGTCCCATATCTTACAGGGGTGGAGCCCCTGGCTGTACACTGGGGCACTCCTGGACAGTGTTGTCCCATATCTTACAGGGGTGGAGCCCCCTGGCTGTACACTGGGGCACTCCTGGACAGTGTTGTCCCATATCTTACAGGGGTGGAGCCCCTGGCTGTACACTGGGGCACTCCTGGACAGTGTTGTCCCATATCTTACAGGGGTGGAGCCCCCTGGCTGTACACTGAGGCACTCCTGGACAGTGTTGTCCCATATCTTACAGGGGTGGAGCCCCCTGGCTGTACACTGGGGGTGGAGCCCCCCGGCTGTACACTGGGGCACTCCTGGACAGTGTTGTCCCATATCTTACAGGGGTGGAGCCCCCTGGCTGTACACTGAGGCACTCCTGGATAGTGTTGTCCCATATCTTACAGGGGTGGAGCCCCCTGGCTGTACACTGGGGGTGGAGCCCCCCGGCTGTACACTGGGGGGGGGGGGGGGAACCAGGACCGCTCTGCCATTATTTAAAACATCAGATTTAATTACGCGTCTCTTTTGTTTAATGCGCATAACTAACTTTGGCCACCATTGCAACATTTTAAATAAAACAGCATTAAAAGCTTCAGAGACTGAGCAACAACAACTATAAAGTTTCAGTAAAAAAAGTTACTTCATAATAGTTTTGTTCTAAATAACATGTTGGTGTACCTGGGAATATTTATGACTCTAAATTAACACCAAATTTTTATTGTTACATTTTGGTTAATTTATATAATGCACTCGGCTGTCTATGGCGAGGCTCCTGGCGAGGCTCCTGGCGAGGCTCGACTGGCGAGGCTCCTGGCGAGGCTCCTGGCGAGGCTCCTGGCGAGGGCTGGCGAGGCTCCTGGCGAGGCTCCCGAGGTCCTGGCAGGTTCGGCGATCCTGGCGAGGTTACTGGTGTAGCATGAGGGGAGGCTCCTGGCGAGGCTCCTGGCGAGGCTCCTGGCGAGTTACCGGTGTAGCATGAGGGAGGCTCCTGCGATGCTCCTGGCGAGGCTCCTGGCGAGGTTACCTGGGCGAGATTACACCGTGTAGCACCTGGCGAGGCTCCTGGCGAGGTTACCTGGTGTAGCATGAGGGGAGGCTCCTGGCGAGGCTCCTGGCGAGGCTCCTGACGAGGTTACCTGGTGTAGCATGAGGAGAGGCTCCTGGCGAGGCTCCTGGCGAGGCTCCTGGCGAGGTTACCTGGTGTAGCATGAGGGGAGGCTCCTGGCGAGGCTCCTGGCGAGGTTACCTGGTGTAGCATGAGGGGAGGCTCCTGGCGAGGCTCCTGGCGAGGTTACCTGGGGCAGCATGAGGGAGGCTCCTGGCGAGGTGACCTGGGGCAGCATGAGGGGAGGCTCCTGGCGAGGTGACCTGGGGCAGCATGAGGGGAGGCTCCTGGCGAGGTTACCTGGTGTAGCATGAGGGGAGGCTCCTGGCGAGGCTCCTGGCGAGGTTATCTGGTGTAGCATGAGGGGAGGCTCCTGGCGAGGCTCCTGGCGAGGTTACCTGGTGTAGCATGAGGAGAGGCTCCTGGCGAGGCTCCTGGCGAGGTTACCTGGTGTAGCATGAGGGGAGGCTCCTGGCGAGGCTCCTGGCGAGGTTACCTGGTGTAGCAAGAGGGGAGGCTCCTGGCGAGGCTCCTGGCGAGGTTACCTGGTGTAGCATGAGGGGAGGCTCCTGGCGAGGCTCCTGGCGAGGTGACCTGGGGCAGCATGAGGGGAGGCTCCTGGCGAGGTGACCTGGGGCAGCATGAGGGGAGGCTCCTGGCGAGGTGACCTGGGGCAGCATGAGGGGAGGCTCCTGGCGAGGTTACCTGGTGTAGCATGAGGGGAGGCTCCTGGCGAGGTTACCTGGTGTAGCATGAGGGGAGGCTCCTGGCGAGGTTACCTGGTGTAGCATGAGGGGAGGCTCCTGGCGAGGTTACCTGGTGTAGCATGAGGGGAGGCTCCTGGCGAGGTGACCTGGGGCAGCATGAGTGGAGGCTCCTGGCGAGGCTCCTGGCGAGGCTCCTGGCGAGGCTCCTGGCGAGGCTCCTGACGAGGCTCCAGGCGAGGTCAGGGGAGCTGGGGTAGCGAGGTGTAGTTATACACCAGTAACTGAACAGTGTTCATTTATGGTCTAGGAAGAACATGGTGGGTCGGAGAGGATACTGATTAATTACATTTTATTAGCTTTTAACAATTCTTTCAGATGATTTTGTAATTTCTATTGAAACAAATGGGTACATGCCAACACACACACACACAGACACTCACACACACACACACACACACACACACACACTCACACACTCACACACTCACACACTCACACACTCACACACACACACACACACACACACACACACACTCACACACTCACACACTCACACACACACACACACACACACACTGGAATGACAAGGACAAAGCAGTAGTGAATGAAGTACTAAAGGCACTAGACATGGAAGGGGCTGAGCATAGCATTGAGAAGGTTTTCAGGCTAGGCCGGTACAACAAAGACCGAGACCGAATGATAAAGATAGTGTTTGCAAACGAGAACACAAAAGAGAAGATCCTATCAAGGAAGAGCTCCCTGAAAAACGTGGGAAAATTAAAAAATGTATTCCTCCAGAGAGACATGACAAGGGAGGAGAGAGCCGTGGCAGCAGAAGCAAGGAAGAGGCGCAGGGCAAGAGGGGAAAACCAGGAAGTCACAGCTCCCAGCACGACACCCCCAGAGGCGAGGGGGGAACCCACAACCAGCTACCCAGTAACACCAGAAGGGAGGACAATCCCGCCTCCCTCCTCTGCATAGAAAACCCCCCTACCCCAAACCCTCCCTGCCCCCACTCAAATGTTCAGCCAAATCTCCCTCCCCCCACACCCAATCCCCACCCTTCTACCCCTCCCCTCCTCCCGAGTCCTCCCCCCCCCCTTTCCTTCCCGTCCTCCCTCCCCTTTCACCCCATAAACCTCCCTGTCCCTCCTCCTTCACTGGATCCCCCGCCCCTCATCCCAGTATCCTCTGAGACCCTGTTATCCACCTTACAGGTCCTCACAACCATGGAACAGCCTCCCCCATCAGCAGAACACTCACCAAGGAGGCGATTTGAGAAGGGACAGAAGAAAGTGAGCCTCAAAGCGATGTACACTAACATAGATGGAATTACAAATAAAGCAAATGAGCTTGGAGAACTGGTACTCGAGGAAAACCCAGACATAATAGCCCTCACAGAAACAAAGATCACGAAAACGATAACAAATGCAGTGTTCCCACAGGACTATTATGTTATGAGGAAGGAGAGGGAAGGAAGAGGTGGGGGTGGTGTAGCTCTGCTGGTAAGAAAAGGCTGGGATTTTGAGGAGATGGATATTCAGGGCTGTGAAGGTTTCAGTGACTACATAGCAGGTACTGTAACAAATGGAGGGAAAAAAATTATAGTCGCAGTCATATATAATCCACCCCCAAATGACAGAAGACCTAGACAGGAATATGATAGAAACAACATGGCCACCATTAACATAATAGAAAGAGCAGCTTCTGTTGCTAGCAGGAATGGATATGGACTACTAATTATGGGAGACTTCAACCATGGGAAGATAGATTGGAAGAACAGAGACCCGCATGGAGGACCAGAAACATGGAGAGCTAAGCTGCTGGACGTGGCAACAAGAAACTTTCTAAGCCAGCACACCAAAGAACCAACAAGAATGGAGGAGAAGATGAACCAGCAATGCTTGATTTGATATTTACCCTAAATGAATGGGATATAAGGGAAGTTAAGATGGAAGCGCCCTTGGGAATGAGTGACCACAGTGTATTGAACTTTGAGTACTTGGTAGAGCTAGGACTTATCTCCCCAAAAAAGAACTAGGAATCAAAAGGCTGGCATACCGAAAGGGGAATTATGAACAGATGAGAAGTTTCCTAAGTGAAATACCTTGGGACACAAACCTCAGAGACAAGTCTGTACAGGGTATGATGGACTATGTTACCCAAAAGTGTCAGGAGGCAGTAAACAGGTTCATCCCGGCCCAAAGGAAAAATCCGAGAAGCAACAGAAGAATCCATGGTATAATAGGGCATGTATCGAAGCGAAGAAACTGAACAAAAAGGCGTGGAGGAACTTCCGGAATAACAGAACACCAGAAAGCAGAGAGAGATACCAGAGAACCAGGAATGAGTACGTCAGGGTGAGAAGAGAAGCAGAGAAAAATTTTGAAAATGATATAGCAAACAAAGCCAAGACTGAACCAAAGCTATTCCACAGTCACATCGGAAGGAAAACAACAGTGAAAGAACAGGTATTGAAACTTAGAACAGGCGAGGACAGGTATACAGAGAATGACAGAGAGGTGTGTGAGGAACTCAACAAGAGGTTCCAGGAGGTCTTCACAATAGAACAGGGTGAGGTCACTGTGCTAGGAGAAAGGGAGGTAAACCAGGCGGCCTTGGAGGAGTTCGAAATTACGAGAGAGGAGGTCAAGAGACACCTGCTGGATCTGGATGTTAGAAAGGCTGTTGGTCCAGACAGGATGTCGCTATGGGTACTGAAAGAGTGTGCAGAGGCACTTTGCTTGCCACTCTCCATAGTGTATAGTAAGTCACTAGAGACGGGAGACCTACCAGAAATATGGAAGACGGCGAATGTGGTCCCAATATACAAAAAGGGCGACAGACAAGAGGCACTGAACTACAGGCCAGTGTCCTTGACTTGTATACCATGCAAGGTGATGGAGAAGATCGTGAGAAAAAACCTGGTAACACATCTGGAGAGAAGGGACTTCGTGACAAATCGCCAACATGGATTCAGGGAGGGTAAATCTTGCCTTACAGGCTTGATAGAATTCTACGATCAGGTGACACGGATTAAGCAAGAAAGAGAGGGCTGGGCGGACTGCATTTTCTTGGATTGTCGGAAAGCCTTTGACACAGTACCGCATAAGAGGCTGGTACATAAGCTGGAGTGACCGGCAGGTGTAGCTGGTAAGGTGCTCCAGTGGATAAGGGAGTATCTAAGCAATAGGAAGCAGAGAGTTACGGTGAGGGGTGAGACCTCCGATTGGCGTGAAGTCACCAGTGGAGTCCCACAGGGCTCTGTACTCGGTCCTATCTTGTTTCTGATATATGTAAATGATCTCCCGGAGGGTATCGATTCATTTCTCTCAATGTTTGCGGACAATGCTAAAATTATGAGAAGGATTAAAACAGAAAAGGACTGTTTGAGGCTTCAAGAAGACCTAGACAAGCTGAAGGAATGGTCGAACAAATGGTTGTTAGAGTTTAACCCAACCAAATGTAATGTAATGAAGATAGGTGTAGGGAGCAGGAGGCCAGATACATGGTATCATCTGGAGAGGAAATTCTTCAGGAGTCAGAGAAGGAAAAAGACTTGGGGGTTGATATCACGCCAGACCTGTCTCCTGCAGCACATATCAAGCGGATAACATCAGCGGCATATGCCAGGCTGGCCAACATACGAACGGCATTCAGAAACTTGTGTAAAGAATCATTCAGAACTTTGTATACCACATATGTCAGGCCAATCCTGGAGTATGCAGCCCCAGCATGGAGTCCATATCTAGTCAAGGATAAGACTAAACTGGAAAAGGTTCAAAGGTTTGCCACCAGACTAGTACCCGAGCTGAGAGGTATGAGCTACGAGGAGAGACTACGGGAATTAAACCTCACTTCGCTGGAAGACAGAAGAGTTAGGGGGGACATGATCACCACATTCAAGATTCTGAAGGGGATTGATAGGGTAGATAAAGACAGTCTATTTAACACAAGGGGAACACGCACAAGGGGACACAGGTGGAAACTGAGTGCCCAAATGAGCCACAGAGATATTAGAAAGAACTTTTTTAGTGTCAGAGTGGTTGACAAATGGAATGCATTAGGGGGTGATGTGGTGGAGGCTGACTCCATACACAGTTTCAAGTGTAGATATGACAGAGCCCGATACGCTCAGCAATCTGTACACTTGTTGATTGACGGTTGAGAGGCGGAACCAAAGAGCCAGAGCTCAACCCCCGCAAACACAACTAGGTGAGTACAACTAGGTGAGTACACACACACACACATACACACACACACACACACACACACACACACACACCACACACACACACACTCACACACTCACACACACACACACTCACACACACACACACTCACACACTCACACACTCACACACTCACACACACACACACACACACAAGGAGGAGATTTGAGAAGGGACAGAAGAAAGTGAGCCTCAAGGCAATGTACACTAACATAGACGGTATTACAAATAACGCAAATGAGCTTGGAGAACTGGTACTAGAGGAAAACCCAGACATAGTAGCTCTCACAGAAACAAAGCTAACGAAAACAATAACAAATGCAGTGTTCCCACAGGACTATTATGTTATGAGGAAAGAGAGGGAAGGAAGAGGTGGTGGTGGTGTAGCTCTGCTGGTAAGAAAAGGCTGGGATATTGAGGAGTTGGTTGTTCAGGGATGTGAAGGTTTCAGTGACTACAAAATAGGAACAATAACAACTGGAGGGCAAAAAATTATAGTCGTAGTCATATATAATCCACCACCAAATGACAGAAGACCCAGACAGGAATACGATAGAAACAACATGGCAACCATTAACATAATAGAGAGAGCAGCTTCTGTTGCTAGCAGGAATGGATCTGGACTACTAATCATGGGAAACTTCAACCATGGGAAGATAGATTGGGAGAACAGAGACCCGCATGGAGGACCAGAAACATGGAGAGCTGAGCTGCTGGACGTGGCAACATGAAACTTTCTAAGCCAGCACATCAAGGATCCAACAAGAATGAGAGGAGAGGATGAACCAGCAATGCTTGACCTGATATTTACCCTAAATGAGTGGGATATAAGGGAAGTCAAGATGGAAGCACCCTTAGAAATGAGTGATCACAGTGTATTGAACTTTGAGTACCTGGTAGAGCAAGGAATTATCTCCCCCAAAGAGAACTAGGAAACAGAAGGCTGACATACCGAAAAGGAAATTATGAGGAGATGAGAAGCTTCCTAAGGGAAATACCTTGGGACATAGACCTCAGAGCTAAGTCTGTACAAGATATGATGGACTATGTCACCCAAAAGTGTCAGGAGGCAGTAAGCAGATAAATCCCGGCCCAAAAGGAAAAATTCGAGAAGCAAAGGAAAAATCCATGGTATAATAGAGCATGTATGGAAGCAAAGAAACTGAACAAAAGGGCGTGGAGGAACTTCTGGAATAACAGAACACCAGAAAGCAGAGAGAGATACCAGAGAACCAGGAGTGAGTATGTCAGGGTGAGAAGAGAAGCAGAGACAAGTTATGAAAATGATATAGCAAACAAAGCCAAGACCGAACCAAAGCTACTCCACAGTCACATCAGAAGGAAAAAACAGTGAAAGAACAGGTAGTGAAACTTAGAACAGGCGAGGACAGGTATACAGAGAATGACAAAGAGGTGTGTGATGAACTCAACAAGAGGTTCCAAGAGGTCCTTCACAACAGAACAAGGTGAGGTCACTGTGCTAGGAGAAAGGGACAGTATACCAGGCGGCCTTGGAAGAGTTTGAAATTATGAGAGAGGAGGTCAAGAGACACCTGCTGGATCTGGATGTTGGAAAGGCAAGTTGGTCCAGACAGGATGTCGCTATGGGTACTGAAAGAGTGTGCAGAGGCAATTTGCTTGCCACTCTCCATAGTGTATAGTAGGTCACTGGAGACGGGGGACCTACCAGATATATGGAAGACGGCGAATGTGGTCCCAATATACAAAAAGGGCGACAGGCAAGAGGCACTGAACTACAGGCCAGTAACCTTCTGGGGTGTGAGTTTTCAGTTGCATATTGTCCTGGGGACCATTCAGGCTTGTTCGCATTTGTGTTCCTCACGTGTGCCCCAAAGAATGAGGTGATTTGGTAAAATGCTATGCCCAAGATTACTATCCGAGTGCCGGCGGTGGGGTGGTTCAAATAGCTTAGGCTATCACCTCATTATGTCCGGTCGTGATGGTCAAGTGGATTAAGGCGTCTTGTACATACCAGTTGCGTTGCTCCTGGGAGTATGGGTTCGAGTCACTTCTGGGGTGTGAGTTTTCAGTTATATGTATATATATATATATATATATATATATATATATATATATATATATATATATATATATATATATATATATATATATATATATTTATATATATATATATATATATATACGAAAGTACGAAAATGAGTTTTGGAGAACTCCTATTTCAATTAAGCCTTGATGCTAAGAAAATAGTTAGAGGGATAGAAGCCCTAAACCAGAAAATAATAAATACAGAATATGCGGTCATATTCAATGAAACGTGTTTGAAAGAAAACCTGCTGCCAGTATACACCAATATATATATATATATATATATATATATATATATATATATATATATATATATATATATATATATATATATATATATATATATATATATATATATATATATTATTAAATATGACCGAAAAAGTAAGATTAATAATTCTAACACGAATTTTCTCAATCTTTCGTACATTTCTTTTCACTGTTGGTGGTAATTCAAAAATCAATTCTCCAAAATTCATTTTTATTTCTAGTCTGACGTGACACTTGAGCGCGTTTCGTAAAACTTATTACATTTTCAAAGACTTTAGTTAACACATACACAACTGAATAGAACATACACATCTCCGATTTGTTTATATCTACATTTGAATGAGGTGGATGGGGTGAGGTGGTATTAATAGGGTATTAATTTCATCAACACAAGACAGAACACGAAACAATGGGTATTGAATGGAAGTGATTGTAGAAAGCCTATTGGTCCATATTTCTTGATGCTTCTATATTGGAGCGGAGTCTTGAGGTGGGTTGAATATAGTTGTGCATTAGTTGGCTGTTGATTGCAATCAACAGCCAAGTAATGCACAACTATATTAGTTTAGACACTTGAGCGCGTTTTACGAAACGCGCTCAAGTGTCGCGTCAGACTAGAAATAAAAATGAATTTTGGAGAATTGATTTTTGAATTACCACCAACAGTGAAAAGAAAATGTACGAAAGATTGAGAAAATTCGTGTTAGAATTATTTATCTTACTTTTCGGTCGTATTTAATAATATATGTCTACAGGAAAGACTGCTACCAAAATATACTAATATATATATATATATATATATATATATATATATATATATATATATATATATATATATATATATATATATATATATATATATATATATATATAATATATATATATATATATATATATATATATATATATATATATATATATATATATATATATATCCTCTGTATAGTCCTCTATCCTCTATATAGTCTCCTCTGAATACTTTTATTTTCTTCTCCGAGGCTATGGGTCCCCTATATATATATATTTATATATATATTTATATATATATATATATATATATATATATATATATATATATATATATATATATATATATATATATATATATATATATATATATATATATATGCACAGACTACCCTATTCCAGTAGCTGAAGTTTATAACTTTTTAGACACCCAACCCACCAGGGGACTCGAACACTGGCCAACAAGGTGGCAGTTGCATGCTGTATCCACTACGCTATACTTCAAAGCCATAAGAGAGGTAGGAATTCTGGGGTATTTAACCAACCAGAATTCCAATCCTCTCCCAGGCGATGAGATAGTGTGGGACCTCGGATGCTCTTTCATCGGGTTCCTGTTATATGGGAAAACTCAGTGCCAAATGCTTAATGCACAGACTACCCTATTCCAGTAGCTGAAGTTTATAACTTTTTAGACACTCAACCCACCAGGGGACTCGAACACTGGCCAACAAGGTGGCAGTTGCATGCTGTATTCCAGTTGCATGAAGTTATAAAGGGTACCACCTCACCTCTGGTGCAAGTGTAGGGACCCATAGCCTCGGAGAAGAAAATGAAGAGTACTCAGAGAAGACCTTGTGGATCCTCACTGAACACTTTGATATTTTCTTCTCCTACCACCCCTATTCTTTTGGTATGTGTGTATATTTATCTAACTATATTTGAAAATATTAACATATATATATATATATATATATATATATATATATATATATATATATATATATATATATATATATATATATATATATATATATATAAAGATATATATATATATATATATATATATATATATATATAATATATATATATATATATATATATATATATATATATATATATATATATTGTGACGGTAACGCGTTGGTGTTCGGCTGTTCAAAAGCTAGGGGTATGGCCTCGTCACATATAGAAAAAAAAATAGAAAATCTGGAACTTCGTCTGTGGTAAGGTAAGGAGAAGACACACAAAACACAAGTAAATTTTAACAAATATAATGTAATACAAGTAAATTTTACCAAAGTAAATAGGTGCCGGAATATTGGCTTCAAGCTATCACTTCTCTTAGCACACGTAAGCCTGGGGCTTAGTCTACCAACGAGACGTGTTAACTTGTCGAAAGCACGGGATATTCTGAAGACTGAGGTCGTGGCGGCCCCAGACATCAAGTAGTATGGTGGGTGGAGTGCAGTTGCAGCGGACCTGCAGCCAATCAGCGATGAGCCGGCGACAAGACAGGTAGTTTGGCGGTTCGAGGTGGAGCAGGTGTTCCTGGCTGCATTCGTTTTGCTCTCTGGCAAACCTTGGAGATGTTGTTGTCGTTGTTGAATTTTTCTTCCATAGTAGTTTTATATAGATGTATGTAGTGACGAACTTTGGAGGGAAGAGCAGGCTCAATCTCTTGAAGGAGATTATCGTCACAACTCTCCCCGAAGCCTGCGGTTCTGGAAGAAGTACATCGTTATGTGGTGGAGTAATAGATGGAGTCGCTTCTACTTCATAAACTCTGGAGAGATCATGGGCTAAGATGTTGTCGGAATCTTGGTATAGCGTGTCTCCAGGTTGAATTTCTGCAGTTAGCAAGCCCATAGTAGAAGACGTTGAGGTGAGAAGTGGGCGTGCTGCAGGAGGTGTAGGGTGTGTGGTCCGTGTTGATGGTAGACCGAGCACGTTTCAGGTGTGGAGTGAAGTGCTGGAGCTTCAGGATGATGAAGAGTAGCTCCTTGCCAATTGTTCCGTAGTTCCTTGTAGCAGTAATCGCTGACAGGTGTTTTCTCCTCGCCTCGTTGCTGCATCACGACACCACCAACGTCGGTACCACTGGCGTCGACATGGAGGATGAAGGGCTTATCTGACGAGGTGAGAGTGGAATTAGAATATGGCAAAGGAGCACTATTATTATCCTGAAAGTATTTGGGAAGATCATTAAGGATTTCGGAATTAGAAAGCGCCGACTCCTTGTCCGTGCTTTCGGGAGGAGAAGCTGGGAAGGTCTCACTGTGGATGTAGGGTTCTGTGAAGGTAGAACAGTTAATCAGGACAGTGGGAGGAGTTCCATTATATTGCTTCAGGAGGTTGACGTGGCACAGCTGGGTCTTCCGCCGCCTATCTGGAGTCTCTATAACGTAGTTGTTGTTGCTTCTGCACTCTTTGACGCGGTAGGGTCCTGAAAACCTGTTTTGTAAAGGTGAACCTGGGATAGGGAAGTATGCTAGAATGAAGTCTCCTGGCTTAAATTTTCGTACTTTGCTGGTCTGGTCGTAATGAGTCTTCATCCTCTCCTGGGCTTTCAATAGATTATTATGGGGCAAAACGGTGGACTCTCTCTAGAATGTGTTGAAGGTTTTGAAGAAACTGGGGCACATTCTGATGCTCACTGAAGGTGGCATCTCGGAGAGAGTCTTTGAAAGCCTTAAGGGGAGTACGGCACTTACGGCCGTAGAGCATCTCATAAGGAGATACTCCTAGGGACTCATTGGGAAGACTTCTGTAAATACACATTATAAGGTCGATTTGCTTATCCCAATCCTTAGAGGTTTCACTACAAAACTTTTTCAAGAGTGCTTTGATAGTCTGATGACTACGTTCAAGAGAACCCTGTGAAGCAGGATGATAGGGGCTGGACAATACCTGTTTGATGTTGAACTCCTCCAGTGTCCTTTTGAAGAGATCACTGGTGAAGTTGGTACCACAGTCGCTCTGAATCTCCCTGGGAAATCCGTATTGAGTGAAGATCTTCAATAGATGTTTCACAACCGTAGCAGCCGTGATGTTCTTCACTGGAACTGCTATGGGAAATCTGGTGGTAGGACACAGGATGGTTAAGATATAGGCGTTACCTGAACTGGTCCGAGGTAAAGGACCAACACAGTCTATTATGAGTCTGTGGAAAGGTTCCGCAGGCACCTGTATGGGAATCAGAGGCGCTCTGGGAATGGAGATGTTCGGTTTGCCTGCCATCTGACATGTATGACACTGTTTTACGAACTGTTTGACGCTATTTACCATACCTGGCCAGTAGTAGTCTTGACGAATTCCATGGTAAGTCTTGTTGAAGCCGTAGTGGGAGAGTGCTCCGTGGGCCAGGTGTAGAATAGTGGGCCGCAGGCTGGTAGGAATCACAAGTTGTTCGATGTTGGCCCAATCGTCCTCCTCCTTCAGTTTACTGGGTCTATATCTGCGGTAGAGCAAGTCGTTCTCTAGGAAGAACCAGGAATACTGTCGGGTTGAGTCTCAGCCTGAAAAACAATGGTGTTAAAGTAAGATCTTCCCTCTGTAACTTACGGAACTCCAACTTGGTCAGATTCGGGGGTAGTTTCTGAGGGTCTTGAGGGACAGCGGTAGCAGTAGAGTCAGCTGGCTGTGGACGTGCGGCTTGTGCACGGGTGGTCACGAGAACTGGAGGAGAAACTTCATCACTCTCTTGAACCTCTGCTGGAACATACGCTAGAATAGGGTTGATTGGCACAGAGTTACACACCTGGGGTTTGTCCATGACGATCAGGTTGGTCGGTTGCAGGTCTTCTGCCAAGTCGTTGCGTAGGAGAAGTTGCACTCCAGGCATGGGAAAAGACTTTTCCCTGACGGCGACTTGGACTTCTCCGTTCACGTAGGGACAATCCAGGTGGACTCTGGCGAGAGGGTATGGAGTGGTAGCAGTGAGGTCAGTGATGAAGACAGTTTTCTCCGGTGTAGACGATGTTGGGCACAGCCGACTTCAAGATGATCGATTGAAGAGCCGCTGTGTCCCTCAAGATCTTCAATTTGAAACGTCCCTCCGGATTTGAACCGTTGGCAGAGACAGTTCCAGTATACAGGTGGTTACTGAAAAGAGAAAGATCATTAACATTAACACCAACATTCATCACAGGCTTACCGGACTTAGGAGGAGTTGGTTTGGGTTTCTGTGGGTCAGTGGTTCCCTTGTATTGAGACTTACCCACACTTGTCTATGGTATGTCCATAGAGTCTACAATACTTGCAGTACAATTGCGAGCCAGCTTGATCGGTGCTCACTTTCTCGTAGCTGTACCACGACTTCTTACTGGAGGATGGTTCGGGTGTCAGCCGGGGATGAGGCTGTAAGTGTCAGCCGACTTAGCACACTTCAGGTAGTCGGTTTCTTCTTTATCTGCTAAGTAGAGACGGACAGGAGGCGGCACACGCCTCAAGAATTCTTCAACTAGCATCAGGTTGACGAGTTCTGTAAAAGTAGAGACATGTGCTGCTTCCAGCCATTTCATGAAATATCTCCGTTTTGTGTTAGCAAACTCGAGGAAGGTAGTGGTACTTGCCTTCAGGTGGTCACGGAATTTCCTTCGATAACTTTCTGTGGAAAGGAGGTAGGCGTCCAACACTGCTTGTTTCAGAGTCTGGTAGTCATTCTCAGACGCCAAAGTACTGAGTGTGACTGCAGCTCTACCTGTAAGATGGACTCTGAGAAGTGTGGCCCATTGGTCGACAGGCCAACTGAGTTGATTAGCAAGGGTTTCAAAGGTGGTGAAAAACACATCAACTTCTGCTTCTACAAAGGATGGCATTAACTTACTTGCATGTGATATATTAAAACTGACGGGAAGATTGGCAGTAGCTTGCTGGCGTTGAGTGAAGTGTGAAGATTCCAAGGCGATTTCGCGTTGACGACACTCTAGAGCCAGAGTCGCTTGTTGCTTGTCATGTTCGCGTTGCATCTCCAACTCGCGTTGTTTGGTTTCAAGCTGTACTCGTTCCCGCTCACGGAGTAATGCGACCTCACGTTCGTGTTCTTCTCTCCTCAAAGCGACCTCGCGTTCTTGTTCTTCTCTCCTCAAAGCAGCCTCACGTTCGTGTTCTTCCCTTCGTATGGCAGCTGCTTCTCTTTGCTGCTCACGTTCAATCTTGGCCAGCTCCAATTTGAGTTTCATCGTTGCCAAATCAGTTTTATCTGCAATATAGTAAGTTTCATGAGTTTCAGAGTCTATCGTACCTTGCTCTAAATAGTGATCCAGCAACAGGTTGTATAGGTCATTTTTGTTGGCTTGGTAGGGAACTTCTAGTTGATACTCAATTGCAAGAGTTTGTAATTCAGTTCTCTTGGCACGACTTAAAGTCCCTATTTCACCTGCTGGATCTGCACGGAAAGCTTGGAGACGAAACATGGTGAAATTAGCAAATAATGTACAACGAATATTCAGTTATAGTGAATGTCAGAACAGGACAACGTGGCAACTGGTACCTATCCTGTGGGATCTTTAACAATTAAAGTTAAGTACAAGATGTTAAATGATTAATTTAAATCAAAGGCGCAGGAAATCTTGTACCCGGTACTCATGTAAGAGGATAAGGGCAAGAAAATCCTACTAACAAATGAAACAGAGTTTCGAAAACAAATGAAACAGTTAATTGCCTCAAAAGTAAAATTGGTAGTCCAAGGATGTAGGCATACCTTGCCGAGTCTCTATAGGACATAAAGCAAGTTTTTTCCTACTGAATTTAATATGATACTTACAGAATTAGCGAACTTTTGTGCTCTGAAAAAGTAAGCTAATTCCCTACCGTTGTATGTATCATCATTTTTGACTGACGTGTAGGGGTGCGAGGTGTGAACTGATGACGAGAACTGCTGCTGAGGTCCCAATTCAGCAACTAAAGTTCGAGCTAGAGGAACTATGGCCCTCTTTGTCCTCCTACAGTCAGATTGCAGAAGATTGGGTGCTCTTGACCCGGGGCAGACCACAGTACCAGGGTACCAATATGATGATCTGTCAAAAATGAGAAATATCCAAGGGACAAAGATGGTAAACACGAGTAATAACACGGAGGGAGAGATGACCAATTAAGAGTATGACTGAGGCCTACAGTCACCACGTAATCCAAAGTTGTCTCACCTTCACCATATGTTACTCTCGTAATGCACAATACACCGCACCATATAAAAAATGAAATTGAATATGAAAAATAGTAAAAGCTACGTTAACAAAGTTAAATGCGCTTACCATTAATTACCACTTGGCACCAGTACCTGAGTGAAGCTCCTAGGACAGGCCCCCATATAATATGTGACGGTAACGCGTTGGTGTTCGGCTGTTCAAAAGCTAGGGGTATGGCCTCGTCACATATAGAAAAAAAAATAGAAAATATGGAACTTCGTCTGTGGTAAGGTAAGGAGAAGCAACCCGTTCTCGCAAATTCGTAAAGTCAATATTGACTTATTAACTACGTGCATAGGTGATATACTAACCATAATAGATACCCTTAAAAAGATTCATAGAAAACACCGACCTTACCTAACCTTGTTAGTATCTTAAGATAAGCATCGTATTGCTTCGTAATTACAATTATTACTTAACCTATACCTATTATAGGTTAGGTAATAATTGTAATTACGAAGCAATAAGATGCTTATCTTAAGATACTAACAAGGTTAGGAAAGGTCGGTGTTTTCTATGAATTTTTTTAGGGGTATCTATTATGTTAAGTATGTCACCTATGCACATATTTACTAAGTCAATATTGACTTATTAAATTTGCGAGAACGGGTTGGGAGAAGACACACAAAACACAAGTAAATTTTAACAATGAAATTTTAATTACGTTAAAGAAAGCAAAACATGAATAAAATGGACATACAAATTCGTATAATAAAATCAATCAAAATAATAAGAATAATCAAATGGCAAAATGAAAAGTTACGTTAAGACAAGTGAGCAAATAACAAGAGTATGGCAAACAAAGTAAATAGGTGCCGGAATATTGGCTTCAAGCTATCACTTCTCTTAGCACACGTAAGCCTGGGGCTTAGTCTACCAACGAGACGTGTTAACTTGTCGAAAGCACGGGATATTCTGAAGACTGAGGTCGTGGCGGCAACAGACATCAAGTAGTATGGTGGGTGGAGTGCAGTTGCAGCCGGACCTGCAGCCAATCAGCGATGAGCCGGCGACAAGACAGGTAGTTTGGCGGTTCGAGGTGGAGCAGGTGTTCCTGGCTGCATACGTTTTGCTCTCTGGCAAACCTTGGAGATGTTGTTGTCGTTGTTGAATTTTTCTTCCATAGTAGTTTTATATAGATGTATGTAGTGACGAACTTTGGAGGGAAGAGCAGGCTCAATCTCTTGAAGGAGATTATCGTCACAATATATATATATATATATATATATATATATATATATATATATATATATATATATATATATATATATATATATATATATATATATATATATATATATATATATATATATATATATATATGTGTGTATTGAAATGTCAAGACACATAAGCCTGGAAACCCACTTCGGCCAAACATCAGCCAGATACCCACACCTACGTACAGACTGGCGAAGCGACTCAACGGCTTGCTGACTCCTTATGTCCCTTGCACCTTCAGCCTGAAGTCTCCTTAGGAATTTGTTGACTTACTGCGAAGAACACGGGCCACAGGGATAAGAGCCTCGTTGGACGTAGAATCACTGTTTACCAACGTACCTGTGGATGAAACAATCGGGATGATAGCGGACAAAGTGTATCGTGATCCGGCCTGTACTCCTCTTGACATACCAGAAAACATTCTAAGGAAACTACTCCAAGCTTGTACTAAAGAGGCACCCTTCTTGAGCCCGGATGGGCATAAGTATAAGCAAGTAGATGGGGTCGCCATGGGTTCTCCCCTAGGTGTCCTGTTTGCGAACTTCTACATGGATACCATCGAACAAAAGGTCTTAGTCGACATGAACTTGAAACCGGCCATATACTGCAGGTATGTTGACGACATTTTTACACAGGTACCTGATGTCAGACATCTGCAGGAGCTGAAAGAGGCATTTGAGCGGAATTCTGTGTTGCGTTTCACTTACAAGATGGAGAAGGATGGGAAGCTGCCCTTTCTAGATGTAACAGTCATAGAAAGGAGCTGAGGTTTCCACTCTGCAGTCTACACTAAGGAAACAAACATAGGAATGTGCCTCAATGCCAACAGTGACTGCCCAGACAGGTACAAGAGGAGTGTCGTTAACGCTTATGTCGACCGTGCTCTCAGCCACAGCTCAGGATGGAAGCAAGTCGATGAAGAACTCTGTAGGGTAAGGCAGATCCTAGTCAACAACGGTTTCCCCAATGGTTTCGTTGAAGACATCATAAGAAGGAAGCTGAAACGCCATGCAAGCTCTGAAGAGACAACTAACACAACACCTGTACCCCGTATTAGACTATTTTACAGGAACTTATTTTCCACAGCTCATAAAACGGAGGAAAGGGTCCTGAAAGATATTGTTAATAGAAACGTTATCCCTACAGACAAAAATCAGAAGATACAATTGACGATCTACTATAAAACCAAGAAAACGGCCAACCTACTCATGAGAAACTCTACAGACAGAAAGAAGAACGCTTTAAAAGAGACCAATGTCGTCTATGCCTTCAAGTCCCCACTTGGGGACTGTAAGCCACAAAGAATTCAGTATATAGGCAAGACAACAACATCTCTTTCCAGGCGATTAACGATGCATAAGCAACAGGGCTCCATTAAGGAACATATAATCTCTTCCCACAACCAGACCATCACCAGAGAAGTCTTATAAAAAAACACGGAAATCATTGATAGATACAGCGATAGCAGGCGGCTTGATATCTGCGAGGCACTACACATTAAGAAGTCGACACCAGCAATCAACAGGCAATTAATGCACAACTATATTCTACCCACTTCAAGACTCCGCACCAATATAGAAGCATCAAGAAATATGGTCCAATAGGCCCTGTGCAGTTACTTCCATTCTTCCCATTAACTTACAAAATAGTATACCCATTTTTTCGTGTTCTGTCTTGTGTTGAAAGTTTGTTTTCACCTCATCCAAAACTGTTGTAACATATCACCTAACCCAAATGCAGGTTGTAACATATCACCTAACCCAAATGCAGGTATATAATCGAAGCTGTTTAAACTCTGTTTAGTAATAGTTGTGTGTGTGTAAACTAAAGTCTTTAAAAATGTAATAAGTTATTACGAAATGCATTCAAATGTCTCGTCAGACTAGAAATAAAACTGAATTTTGGAGAATTGATTTTTCAGTTACCATCAACAGTGAAAGGAAATATAAGAAATATTGAGAAAATTCGTGTTAGAATTCTTAATCTTACTTTTTCGGTCATTTTATATATATATATATATATATATATATATATATATATATATATATATATATATATATATATATATATATATATATACATATATATATATGTGTGTGTGTGTATATCACGAAAATAAACACGTGATTAAGAATGTGACAATGTCAGACCACGGAGGAAAAATGAAACAGGAAATTTCCTTAAGTACTTTCGTATATTAAACCTTCTGAAGATGTATTTAATATACGAAAGTATTTAAGGAAATTTCCTGTTTCATTTTTCCTCCGTGGTCTGACATTGTCATATATATATATATATATATATATATATATATATATATATATATATATATATATATATATATATATATATATATATATATATATATATATATATATATATATATATATATATATATATATATATATATATATATATATATATATATATATATATATATATATATATATATATCCAGAGGGGAAATGCTTGCTGCGTCCTCGGTTCCTGTCCAGAAGCGGAGGAGCTTCAAGAGATCCATAACCTTTAGGCATTTGTCTTGTATGTTTTGTAACCTTTAAATACACAATAAAGGAAAAAAAAAAGGGAAGGGGGTGGTAGGAGAAAAGCACACAGAAACTGTATTGGAGGGGACCCACATTCCCTCCAATGCGTTATGTGTGGTTTCCTCCGAGGCTATGGGTCCCCCTTCTTCCCTATATATATATATATATATATATATATATATATATATATATATATATATATATATATATATATATATATATATATATATATATATATATATATATATATATATGCGAACAAGCCTGAATGGTCCCCAGGACAATATGCAACTGAAAACTCACACCCCAGAAGTGACTCGAACCCATACTCCCAGAAGCAACGCAACTGGTATGTACAAGACGCCTTAATCCACTTGACCATCACGACCGAACATAATGAGGTGATAGCCGAAGCTATTTGAACCACCCCACCGCCGGCACTCGGATAGTTATCTTGGGCATAGCATTTTACCAAATCACCTCATTCTTTGGGGCACACGTGAGGAACACAAATGCGAACAAGCCTGAATGGTCCCCAGGACAATATGCAACTGAAAACTCACACCCCAGAAGTGACTCGAACCCATACTCCCAGAAGCAACGCAACTGGTATGTACAAGACGCCTTAATCCACTTGACCATCACGACCGAACATAATGAGGTGATAGCCGAAGCTATTTGAACCACCCCACCGCCGGCACTCGGATAGTTATCTTGGGCATAGCATTTTACCAAATCACCTCATTCTTTGGGGCACACGTGAGGAACACAAATGCGAACAAGCCTGAATGGTCCCCAGGACAATATGCAACTGAAAACTCACACCCCAGAAGTGACTCGAACCCATACTCCCAGAAGCAACGCAACTGGTATGTACAAGACGCCTTAATCCACTTGACCATCACGACCGAACATAATGAGGTGATAGCCGAAGCTATTTGAACCACCCCACCGCCGGCACTCGGATAGTTATCTTGGGCATAGCATTTTACCAAATCACCTCATTCTTTGGGGCACACGTGAGGAACACAAATGCGAACAAGCCTGAATGGTCCCCAGGACAATATGCAACTGAAAACTCACACCCCAGAAGTGACTCGAACCCATACTCCCAGAAGCAACGCAACTGGTATGTACAAGACGCCTTAATCCACTTGACCATCACGACCGAACATAATGAGGTGATAGCCGAAGCTATTTGAACCACCCCACCGCCGGCACTCGGATAGTTATCTTGGGCATAGCATTTTACCAAATCACCTCATTCTTTGGGGCACACGTGAGGAACACAAATGCGAACAAGCCTGAATGGTCCCCAGGACAATATGCAACTGAATATATATATATATATATATATATATATATATATATATATATATATATATATATATATATATATATATATATATATTGTGACGATAATCTCCTTCAAGAGATTGAGCCTGCTCTTCCCTCCAAAATTACGTCTTCACAATTATATAAAAAGACTATGGAAGAAATGTCCAACAACGACAACAACACCAGCACCAGCAAGGCTTGCAAGGGTGAGCAGAAACGTATGCAGCCCGCCACCTGTTCGGACCCAAATCACCAAACTACCCGTTGATCGCTACGGCTCCGCTGATTGGTCGCCGGTCTGGCTGCACCTGCACTCGCCCCCCAATACTACCCGATGTCTGGGGTCGCCCCAACATCAGTCTTCAGAATGTTCCGTGCTTTCGTAGCCAGCACACCTCCCAGCTAGACTCTAGAGTGTACTGAGAGAGGTGGTGGCTTTAAGCCAATATTCCAGCACCTCCCACTTACTGTTGTATTGCACTTCTTGTTATTTTGCCTTAACGTAACTTTCATTGTGTCATTTAAGTATTCTTATTCTTTTGATTCATTGATTTTATTATAAGAATTTGTTTGTGCATTATTTTCATGTTTTGATTTATTTAACGTAATTAAAATTTCATTGTTAAAGTTTACTTGTGTTTTGTGTGTCTTCTCCTTACCTTACCACAGACGAAGTTCCAGTTTTTCTATTTTTTTTTTATAACTATGTGACGAGGCCATACCCCTAGCCTTAAACAGCCGAACACCAACGCGTTACCGTCACAAGTTATATGGGGGCCCTGTCCTAGGAGCTTCACTCAGGTACTGGTGCCAAGTGGTAATTTATGGTAAGCGTATTTAACTTTGTTAACGTAGCTTTACTATTTTTCATTCAATTTCATTTTTTATAAGGTGCGGTGTATTGTGCATTACGAGAGTAACATATAGTGAAGGTGAGACAACTTTGGATTACGTGGTGACTGTAGGCCGCAGTCATACTCTTAATTGGTCATCTCTCCCTCCTTGTTATTACTCGTATTTACCATCTATGTCCCTTGAATATTTCTCATTCTGACAGATCATCATATTGGTACCCTGGTACTGTGGTCTGCCCCGGGTCAAGAGTACCCAATCTTCTGCAATCTGACTGTAGGAGGACAAAGAGGGCCATAGTTCCTCTAGCTCGAACTTTAGTTGCTGAATTGGGACCTCAGCAGCAGTTCTCGTCACCAGTTGACACCTCGCACCCCTACACGTCAGTCAGAGATGATGATACATACAACGGTAGGGAATTAGCTTATTTTTTCAGAGCACAAAAGTTCGCTAATTCTGTAAGTATCATATTAAATTCAGTGGGAAAAACTTGCTTTATGTCCTATAGAGACTTGGCAAGGTATGCCTACATCCTTGGACTACCAATTTTACTTTTGAAGCATTTAACTGTTTCATTTGTTTTCGAAACTTTGTTTCATTTGTTAGTAGGATTTTCTTGCCCTTATTCTCTTACATGAGTACCGGGTACAAGATTTCCTGCGCCCTTGATTTAATTTAATCATTTAATATCTTTCACTTAACGTTAATAGTTAAAGATCACACAGGATAGGTACCAGTTGCCACGTTGTCCTGTTTCTGACATTTCATTATTGAACATTCGTGTACCTTTATTTGCTAATTTCACCATGTTTCGTCTCCAAACTTTCCGTGCAAATCCAGCAGGTGAAATAGGGACTTTAAGTCGTGCCAAGAGGACTGAACTACAAACTCTTGCACATGAGTATCAACTAGAAGTTCCCTACCAAGCCAACAAAAATGACCTACACAACCTGTTGCTGGATTACTATTTAGAGCAAGGTAAGATAGACTCTGAAACTCATGAAACTTACTATATTGCAGATAAAACTGATTTGGCAACGCTGAAACTTAAACTAGAGCTGGCTAAGATTGAACGTGAGCAGCAAAGGGAAGCCCGCGAACAGCAAAGGGAAGCCCGCGAACAGCAAAGGGAAGCCCTCGAACAACAAGAACGAGCAGCTGCCATACGAAGAGAAGAACAAGAACGCGAAGCTGCTTTGAAGAGAGAAGAACACGAACGCGAGGTCGCATTACTCCGTGAACGTGAACGAGTACAGCTTGAAACCAAACAACGCGAGTTGGAAATACAACGCGAACATGACAAGCAGCAAGCGACTCTGGTTCTTGAGTGTCGTCAACGGGAATACACGTTGGAAACTTCACACCTCGCTCAACGCCAGCAAGCTACTGCCAATCTTCCCATCAGTTTTAATATATCACATGCAAGTAAGTTAATGCCATCCTTTGTAGAAGCAGAAGTTGATGTGTTCTTTACCACCTTTGAAACCCTTGCTAATCAACTCAGTTGGCCTGTCGACCAATGGGCCACACTTCTCAGAGTCCATCTTACAGGTAGAGCTGCAGTCACACTCAGTACTTTGGCGTCTGAGAATGACTACTACACTCTGAAACAAGCAGTGTTGGACGCCTACCTCCTCTCTACTGAAAGTTATAGAAGGAAATTCCGTGACCACCTGAAGGCAAGTACCACTACCTTCCTCGAGTTTGCTAACACGAAACGGAGGTATTTCATGAAATGGCTGGAAGCAGCACATGTCTCTACTTTTACAGAACTCGTCAACCTGATGCTTGTTGAAGAATTCTTGAGACGTGTGCCGCCTCCTGTCCGCCTCTACTTAGCAGATAAAGAAGAAACCGACTACCTGAAGTGTGCTAAGTCGGCTGACACTTACAGCCTCATCCACCGGCTGACACCTGAACCATCCTCCAGTAAGAAGTCGTGGTACAGTTACGAGAAGGTGAGCCCCGATCAAGCTGGTTCACAACTGTACTGCAAATATTGTAGACTCTATGGACATACCATAGACAAGTGTGGTAAGTCTCAATACAAGGGAACCACTGACCAACAACGACCCAAACCAACTCCTCCTAAGTCCGGTAAGCCTGTGATGAATGTTGGTGTTGATGTTAATGATCTTTCTCTTTTCAGTAACCACCTGTATACTGGAACTGTCTCTGCCAACGGTTCAAATCCGGAGGTACGTTTCAAATTGAAGATCTTGAGGGACACAGCGGCTCTACAATCGATCATCTTGAAGTCGGCTGTGCCCAACATAGTCTACACCGGGGAAACGGTCTTCATCACTGACCTCACTGCTACTACTCCATACCCTCTCGCCAGAGTCCACCTGGATTGTCCCTACGTGAACGGGGAAGTCCAAGTCGCCGTCAGGGAAAAGCCTTTTCCCATGCCTGGAGTGCAACTTCTCCTAGGCAACGACTTGGCAGAAGACCTGCAACCAACCAACCTGATCGTCATGGACAAACCCCAGGTGTGTAACTCTGTGCCAAGTAACCCTATTCTTGAGTATGTTCCAGCAGAGGTTCAAGAGAGTGATGATGTTTCTCCTCCGGTTCTCGTGACCACCCGTGCACAAGCCGCACGTCCACAGCCAGCTGACTCTACTGCTACCGCTGTCCCTCAAGACCCTCAGAAACTACCCCCGCATCTGACCAAGTTGGAGTTCCGTAAGTTGCAGAGGGAAGATCTTACTTTAACACCATTGTTTTTCCAGGCTGAGACTCAACCCGACAGTATTCCTGGGTTCTTCCTAGAGAACGACTTGCTCTACCGCAGATATAGACCCAGTAAACTGAAGGAGGAGGACGATTGGGCCAACACCGAACAACTTGTGATTCCCACCAGCCTGCGGCCCACTATTCTACACCTGGCCCATGGAGCATTCTCCCACTACGGCTTCAACAAGACTTACCATGGGATTCGTCAAGACTACTACTGGCCAGGTATGGTAAATAACGTCAAACAGTACGTAAAACAGTGTCATACATGTCAGATGGCAGGCAAACCGAACGTCTCCATTCCCAGAGCACCACTGATTCCCATACAGGTGCCTGCGGAACCTTTCCACAGACTCATAATAGACTGTGTCGGTCCTTTACCTCGGACCAGTTCAGGTAACGCCTACATCCTAACCATCCTGTGTCCTACCACCAGATTTCCCATAGCAGTTCCAGTGAAGAACATCACGGCTGCTACGGTTATCAAACATCTACTGAAGATCTTCACTCAATACGGATTTCCCAGGGAGATTCAAAGTGACTGTGGCACCAACTTCACCAGTGATCTCTTCAAAAGGACACTGGAGGAGTTCAACATCAAACAGGTATTGTCCAGCCCCTATCATCCTGCTTCACAGGGTTCTCTTGAACGTAGTCATCAGACCATCAAAGCACTCTTGAAAAAGTTTTGTAGTGAAACCTCAAAGGATTGGGATAAGCAGATTGACCTAATAATGTGTATTTTCAGAAGTCTCCCCAATGAGTCCCTAGGAGTATCTCCTTATGAGATGCTCTACGGCCGTAAGTGCCGTACTCCCCTTAAGGCTTTCAAAGACTCTCTCAGAGATGCCACCTTCAGTGAGCATCAGAATGTGCCCCAGTTTCTTCAAAACCTTCAGCACATTCTAGAGAGAGTCCACCGCTTTGCCCATGATAATCTATTGAAAGCCCAGGTGAGAATGAAGACTCATTACGACCAGACCAGCAAAGTAAGAAAATTCAAGCCGGGAGACTTCGTCCTTGCTTATTTCCCTATCCCAGGTTCACCTTTACAAAACAGATTTTCAGGACCCTACTGCGTCAAAGAGTGCAGGAATAATAATAATTATGTGATAGAGACTCCAGATAGGCGGCGGAAGACCCAGCTGTGCCACGTCAACCTCCTGAAGCAATATAATGGTACTCCTCCCACTGTCTTGATTAACTATTCCACATTCACAGAACCCTACATCCACAGTGAGACCTTCCCAGCTTCTCCTCCCGAAAGCACTGACAAGGAGTCAGCGCTTTCTAATTCCGAAATCCTTAATGATCTTCCCAAATACTTTCAGGATAATCATAGTGCACCTCTCGTCAAGATCTTCAGAGAACATCAAGAGTTGTTCAGAGATGATCCCCAAGAGTGTAATGTTACCCAGCACGACATCCAACTGCTCCCCGACACCCGGCCGATTCGTCAACCCTTCTACCGAATCAGCCCGAGCAAGAAGGAAGTCATGCGTGCTGAGGTGCAGTACCTCTTGGACCATGGACTGGCTACACCTTGTGAGTCCCCCTGGGCCTCACCTTGTATCTTGGTGCCCAAACCCCAAGGTAAGGTGCGGTTGTGCACTGACTATCGAAAACTGAACTCTGTCACTGTCAAGGATGCTTACCCCTTGCCAAGGATAGATGACATCCTTGATGCCATTGGTAGTGCCCAGTACTTGTCCCAAGTGGACTTGCTTAAGGGGTACTATCAAGTGTGTCTAACGGAGCGCGCTAAAGAGATATCTGCCTTCATCACTCCTTTTGGACTTTTCAGATATGAACGCCTTCCTTTCGGACTATGTAATGCCCCGGCCACCTTTCAAAGAGCTGTCAACCGTGTCATCCAGGGCTTGGATAACACATACGCCTACCTGGACGATATCGTCGTAGCCTCCAACTCCTGGAGTGAACATCTGCTCCAGCTGCGACGTCTGTTCTCCAAGCTCCTGACAGCCGGCCTCACCATCAACCTGGGCAAGTCCACTTTCGCGAAAGGTAAAGTGCGTTATCTGGGTCATGTTATTGGGAGTGGCAGCATAGCTCCGTTAGACTCACACACTCAAGCCATCCTGCAGTATCCACAGCCTACCACCAGGAAGCAGCTCCTGCGCTTCCTTGGTCTTGCCTCTTACTACCGTAGGTTTGTGAGGAATTTCAGTACAGTCGCCACACCTCTAATTCTATTAACCAGTCCCAAGCAACGGTATAATTGGACCATGCAGCAAACCGTTGCTTTTGAACAACTCAAATTCCTCCTCTGTTCTAACCCCATTCTCGCCTCTCCAGATATCACCAAGCCTTTCGTCCTTCATGTCGACGCCAGTGGTACCGGCGTTGGTGGTGTCCTGATGCAACAACGAGGCGAGGAAGTTCTACCTGTCAGCTACTACAGCTACAAACTGAAACCACACCAGAGGAACTACAGCACTATTGAAAAGGAGCTACTATCCATCGTCCTGAACCTCCAACACTTCGCTCCGTACCTACAAGGCGCCAGGTCTACCACCATCTTCTCAGACCACAACCCTCTCCGCTTCCTACATCAAGCCCAATTCACCAACCAGCGTCTTCTACGATGGGCTCTGTATTTACAAGACTTCAACCTGGAGATCCGCTATATCAAGGGTTCTGACAACACCATAGCCGATGCCCTCTCCAGAGTTTATGAAGTAGAAGCGACTCCATCCATTACTCCACCACATAACGACGTACTTCTTCCAGAACCGCAGGCTTCGGGGGAGAGTTGTGACGATAATCTCCTTCAAGAGATTGAGCCTGCTCTTCCCTCCAAAATTACGTCTTCACAATTATATAAAAAGACTATGGAAGAAATGTCCAACAACGACAACAACACCAGCACCAGCAAGGCTTGCAAGGGTGAGCAGAAACGTATGCAGCCCGCCACCTGTTCGGACCCAAATCACCAAACTACCCGTTGATCGCTACGGCTCCGCTGATTGGTCGCCGGTCTGGCTGCACCTGCACTCGCCCCCCAATACTACCCGATGTCTGGGGTCGCCCCAACATCAGTCTTCAGAATGTTCCGTGCTTTCGTAGCCAGCACACCTCCCAGCTAGACTCTAGAGTGTACTGAGAGAGGTGGTGGCTTTAAGCCAATATTCCAGCACCTCCCACTTACTGTTGTATTGCACTTCTTGTTATTTTGCCTTAACGTAACTTTCATTGTGTCATTTAAGTATTCTTATTCTTTTGATTCATTGATTTTATTATAAGAATTTGTTTGTGCATTATTTTCATGTTTTGATTTATTTAACGTAATTAAAATTTCATTGTTAAAGTTTACTTGTGTTTTGTGTGTCTTCTCCTTACCTTACCACAGACGAAGTTCCAGTTTTTCTATTTTTTTTTTATAACTATGTGACGAGGCCATACCCCTAGCCTTAAACAGCCGAACACCAACGCGTTACCGTCACAATATATATATATATATATATATAAACATATATATATATATATAATATATATATATATACATATATATATATATATATATATATATATATATATATATATATATATATATATATATATATATATATATATATGCGTATGGAAATGTCAAGACACATAAGCCTGGAAACCCACTTCGGCCAAACATCAGCCAGATACCCACACCTACGTACAGATTGGCGAAGCGATTCAACGGCTTGCTGACTCCTTATGTCCCTTGCACCTTCAGCCTGAAGTCTCCTTAGGAATTTGTTGACTTACTGCGAGGAACACGGGCCACAGGGATAAGAGCCTCGTTGGACGCAGAATCACTGTTTACCAACGTACCTGTGGATGAAACAATCGGGATGATAGCGGACAAAGTGTATCGTGATCCGGCCTGTACTCCTCTTGACATACCAGAAAACATTCTAAGGAAACTACTCCAAGCTTGTACTAAAGAGGCACCCTTCTTGAGCCTGGATGGGCATAAGTATAAGCAAGTAGATGGGGTCGCCATGGGTTCTCCCCTAGGTGTCCTGTTTGCGAACTTCTACATGGATACCATCGAACAAAAGGTCTTAGTCGACATGAACTTGAAACCGGCCATATACTGCAGGTATGTTGACGACATTTTTACACAGGTACCTGATGTCAGACATCTGCAGGAGCTGAAAGAGGCATTTGAGCGGAATTCTGTGTTGTGTTTCACTTACAAGATGGAGAAGGATGGGAAGCTGCCCTTTCTAGATGTAACAGTCATAGAAAGGAGCTGAGGTTTCCACACTGCAGTCTACACTAAGGAAACAAACATAGGAATGTGCCTCAATGCCAACAGTGACTGCCCAGACAGGTACAAGAGGAGTGTCGTTAACGCTTATGTCGACCGTGCTCTCAGCCACAGCTCAGGATGGAAGCAAGTCGATGAAGAACTCTGTAGGGTAAGGCAGATCCTAGTCAACAACGGCTTCCCCAATGGTTTCGTTGAAGACATCATAAGAAGGAAGCTGAAACGCCATGCAAGCTCTGAAGAGACAACTAACACAACACCTGTACCCCGTATTAGACTATTTTACAGGAACTTATTTTCCACAGCTCATAAAACGGAGGAAAGGGTCCTGAAAGATATTGTTAATAGAAACGTTATCCCTACAGACAAAAATCAGAAGATACAATTGACGATCTACTATAAAACCAAGAAAACGGCCAACCTACTCATGAGAAACTCTACAGACAGAAAGAAGAACGCTTTAAAAGAGACCAATGTCGTCTATGCCTTCAAGTCCTCACTTGGGGACTGTAAGCCTCAAAGAATTCAGTATATAGGCAAGACAACAACATCTCTTTCCAGGCGATTAACGATGCATAAGCAACAGGGCTCCATTAAGGAACATATAATCTCTTCCCACAACCAGACCATCACCAGAGAATTCTTAACAAAAAACACGGAAATCATTGATAGATACAGCGATAGCAGGCGGCTTGATATCTGCGAGGCACTACACATTCAGAAGTCGACAGCAGCAATCAACAGGCAATTAATGCACAACTATATTCTACCCACTTGAAGACTCCGCACCAATATAGAAGCATCAAGAAATATGGTCCAATAAGCCCTGTGCAGTTACTTCCATTCTTCCCATTAACTTACAAAATATTATACCCATTTTTTCGTGTTCTGTCTTGTGTTGAAAGTTTGTTTTCACCTCATCCAAAACTGTTGTAACATATCACCTAACCCAAATGCAGGTATAAAATCGAAGCTGTTTAAACTCTGTTTAGTTATAGTTGTGTGTGTGTAAACTAAAGTCTTTGAAAATGTAATAAGTTATTACGAAATGCATTCAAATGTCTCGTCAGACTAGAAATAGAACTGAATTTTGGAGAATTGATTTTTCAGTTACCATCAACAGTGAAAAGAAATATAAGAAATATTGAGAAAATTCGTGTTAGAATTCTTAATCTTACTTTTTCGGTCATTTTTTATAATATATATATATATATATATATATATATATATATATATATATATATATATATATATATATATATATATATATATATATATATATATATATAAATATATATATATATATATATATATATATATATATATATATATATATATATATATATATATATATATATATATATACACATACACACAAGAGTTCTTGTATTCTTGTACAACCACTAGTACGCATAGCGTTTTGGGCAAGTCCTTAATCCTATGTTCCCTGGAATACGACCCCCGCGAAGAATCATATAACAACCAAGTACCCATTTTACTGTTGAGTGAAACAGACGCTACAGTTAAGGATTTGCACCCAGTAAACCCTCTCCGGCCAGGATACGAACCCAGGACAAAGATGGAGTTACCAATGAAACATGTGAACAGGCGGAAACGGCGCAGGAAGAAAAGCCGGTTGTAATAGGACTCACAGAAAGAAAATAGTCAGGAGTCATAACAAACGCTGCATTTCTAACTGACTACTATATAGAAAGGAAAGAGAGGGAAGGGAGAGGAGGAGGAGTGGCCCTGCTGATAAGGAAGGACTGGAGTTTTGAAGAAATGGAAATTCCGGGCTGTGACGGATTCAGAGATTACATAACAGAAACTGTAATAATGGGTGGACCTAAGATAATAGTGGCAGTCATTTACAACCCTTCACTAAATGACAGAAGACCCAGACAGGTGTTCGATAGGAACAACATGGCAACCAATAATATTATAGAGAGAACAGCTTCAGCTGCCTGCAGGAATGGCTCAAGTCTCTTAATCACGCGCGATTTCAACCATGGAAAGATAGACTAGGAGAATGAGACCCACATGGTGGTGCAGATACATGCAGAGCTAAACTCCTGGAAATGGCAACAAGGAACTTTCTGAGCCAACATGTCAAGGAACCCACATGAATGAGAGGCAATGACGAACCAGCTAGACTCGACCTGATATTTACCTTGAATGAGTCAGAAATATGGGAAGTCAGATTTGAAGCCCCCATGGGAATGGAAGGTATCCATGGATGGGATTAGAAGGGAAAAGACTAAATTATCGAAGTGGAAAATATGACGAGAAGATGAACTTCCTAGGGGAAGTTTGACCTCACCAGTGATGAAGTCAAAAGGAATCAGTTGGAGCTGAAACTGACAAAGGCTATTGGGTCTGACAGAATCTCACCGTGGATACTAAAGGAAGGTGCAGAAGCACTAAGTGTACCACTTTCTATGGTGAATAACAGGTCACTGAAAACAGGAGACATACCAGAAAGCTGGAAGACAGTTAATGTAATCCCAATATAAAAAAAAGGTGACAGGCAAGAGGCACTGAACTACAGGCTAGTTTCCCTAACTTGTATACCATGCAAGGAGATGGAGAAGATCGTGAAGAAAAGGCTCGTAGAGCATCTGGAGGGAAATAGTTTTGTGACACACCACCAGCATGGGTTCAGAGATGGTTAATCGTGCCTCAAAGGTTTAATAGAATCTATAAAAAAGCAACAACAATTAGGCAAGAAAGAGAAGGGTGGGCATAGTGCATTTTTTTGGACTGCCAGAAAGTCTTTGACACAGTACCCCCATAAATGGCTGTTACAAAAGTTGTAGCAACAAGCAGGAGTAAATGGTAAGGTGCTCCAGTGGATAAGGGAGAATCTAAATTCCCTTATCTAAACTCCCTAACAGGAAACAGCAAGTGAGTGTGAGAGGTGAGACATCAGAGTGGCGAGATGTCACCAGCGGAGTCCCACAGGGCTCTATACTTGGTCCCATCCTATTTCTAATATGTGTAAACGATCTTCCAGAGGGTATAGATTCATTCCTCTCAAAGTTTGCTGATGATGCAAAAATTAAGAGAAGAATCAAGACAGATGATGATAGACAGACTATAGGATGACCTGGACAAACTGGAGGAATGGTCTTGAAAATGACTACAAAAGTTGAACTCAGGAAAGTGTAAAGTAATGAAATTAAACGAAGGGAGCAGTAGGCTGAACACTAGGGACCATCTGGGAGGTGAAATCCTGCAAGAGTCATATAGTAAGAAAGATCTGGGGGTTGATATCACACCGAACCTGTCCCCAGAGGCCCACTTCAAAAGGATATCATCAGCGGCATATGCTAGATTGGCCAACATATAAACTTCCTTTAGAAACTTGTGTAAGGAATCGTTCAGGACCTTGTATACCACTTATGTCAGACCATTCCTGGAATGTGCGGCTCCAGACTGGAGTCCATATCGAGTTAAACACAAGAAAAATTTAGAGAAGATTCAGAGGTATGCAACCAGACTAGTCCCGGAACTGAGAGGTATGAGCTACGAGGAAAGGCTAAGGGAGCAGAGCCCCACATCCCTGAAAAACCGAAGAACAAGGGGAGACATGCTAACCACAAACAAAATTCTCAGGGGAATTGAGAGGTTGGACAAAGATAAAGCACGGGTAGAACACGAAGAAGAGGGACACAGGTAAAGACTGAGTACCCAAATGAGCCTCAAGGACATTAGAAAGAATTTTGTCAGTGTCAGAGTAGTTAACAGGTGGAATGCATTAGGCAGTGATAGGGTGGACGCTGACTCCATACACAGTTTCAAGTATAGGTATGATAGAGCCCAATAGGTTCAGGAACTTGTACATTAGTTGATTGACAGTTGAGAGGCGGGACCAATTGTTTTCCTTAATACCCAACATCAACAACCTATCATTAGTAGGGAAGGTCTCACGAATATAGTTCACGTTGTTTTGGGTCAATTTAACATGAAGGTTTGCCCATATTACTGGCCAGGTAAAGAGTGGGTAAGCCTCCCCAACTCTAGGAACTATATTTGGGAGTATAACATCATACACTTGTTTACTGTTCATCATCATAAAACATTCAACGTTACAAATCCGCCTGAGAACATCAATGGCACAAGAATAAGAGTGAGGTGAAATAAGAGGAAGATCAGTATTCTCTGGCATATGTATCAAACACTCAACACGTATTTTACAAAAATAATGTCCTAGTGCATTGACACTGTTCCTTTGCAGTATTTCCTTTCTAAAGGTAACACATAAGATAATCAATGACTTATGGTACACATTCAGTATTCCTATTCCGCCGACTTTCTTACCGTTACATTGTGTAGTTCGTTTAGTTGGTTGGTATTTACCATACCATACATATCTAAAAATAGTTTTGTCAATCTCAATAGCATTTTTCTTACCAATTGAAAAGCTGTGAGACAACTGCCACACTTTAGGCAAAATTCTTCAATTAATTATTACAGCCTTCTGAAACAGGGTTAATCTCCTATTTGACATATTTGTAGCTACTATTATATTTCCACACAGTACGTGCCAATTTGTAACCAATGTTGTTCCATATGTTTTACACCAGCAAATCCCGAGAGCCTTAATAATCTCCACTACCTTGAACCATGAACCTGTCCAGGTAACGTTATTATATCAGCTGCCAAGCCGCATCATACACGTTTTGGTCTTGTTAATGACAGCACCTGTTGCCCTTCTCAGAGTTGTCTAACTCATCCTGAACATTCATCACTGAGTCTTCTGTCAACATAAAAATAGTTGTATCGTCTGCATAACCAACAACAGGAAGTGTCATAGCATTAGGAAGACAAGTTGGAAGAATAAAGTCATTGCCAAGTACAGGGGCTCTTGAAATATAACATACATCATTGAAAGGGGACATCCCTGACCTACCGAGCGTTCTATTCAAAATGGTTTGCTCAGGACACCATTGACACAAACGCTGCTCCGACACAGTTTATAAAGCATACGGGTCCAATCAATAAATTCTTGTGCCACTACTATTCCATCCAATATTTCTTATACAAACTGAACATCAACACGGTTAAAAGCTTTCGACCGGTCGAGGTTTATCATGAAGGAAGGAACATTATTCTCAGACACACATTATACACAACATCCCTAATTACATTATTACAATTATTTATGGATCTTCCAGGCTGAACTGTTCCTTCCCTTGGAAGGATATAATTCACCCTTGGATATAATTTTATCCATTGCAATCCTAAGTCTATTTGCCAGCAATTTCGAAATTATTTGTAATCATGGTTGAGCAAGGAAATATGCAAATCACCTGGTTTTGGCAGCATCCTAATAATCCCATGCGAGTGGGACATGCTAAGCTTCCTATGCTGTATGCTATACTGCACCACTTGTACAAAGTCTTTACCAATGACATCCCATAGATAGAAATAAATTTCCGCCGTGAACCCATCACAGCCAGGTGATTTACCCTTCTTTAAACTCTTGACCACGCTCCACACCTCCTGTTTATTTACATCTTCCAACATTGACATGTTGTCTTCCTGGGTTAAACCCGTGTACATTTTCCAAGGAAATACTCCCACATACCTTGGTCTACGTGCACTTTTGTGTACAATTTCTCTAATTCACCCCGAACATAACATACAATCCCATCCGTTTATGTCATATCCGTCCCATCACCTGCTTTAATACTAGTCACAAGTGCTGTACCCTTGTTATTCTTGACTTTACTTAACAAATATGAAAAGAGTTTTTCACCAGACATCCCATCATTAATCTGATCATTAATCTGGAGACGAACATTGACTTCACTGAACATTGACATTGACACACCACGACTTCAGATACTTCATCCCGCATTTTGTTAATTCTGTACTTTTAAAAATGTAATTTCGTTATACTTGTCTAATCCCATATTGACCTTTGCATAAAGTTGTTTTAATCAGTGTTGTAATAAGGTTAAAAGGCCATATTTTTCAAGTCTTTCTTTTGGACACTTACACGAAAACAAAATTGCATGCAATTCTACACATGTCCCACCACTCCAACACATATCCCACCACTCCAACACATGTCCCACCACTCCAACACATGTCCCACCACTCCAACACATATCCCACCACTCCAACACATATCCCAACACTCCAACACATATCCCACCACTCCAACACATATCCCAACACTCCAACACATGTCCCACGACTCCAACACATATCCCAACACTCCAACACATGTCCCACCACTCCAACACATATCCCACCACTCCAACACATATCCCAACACTCCAACACATTTCCCACCACTCCAACACATATCCCAACACTCCAACACATGTCCCACGACTCCAACACATATCCCAACACTCCAACACATGTCCCACCACTCCAACACATATCCCAACACTCCAACACATGTCCCAACACTCCAACACATATCCCAACACTCCAACACATGTCCCAACACTCCAACACATATCCCAACACTCCAACACATGTCCCAACACTCCAACACATGTCCCAACACTCCAACACATATCTCAACACTCCAACACATGTCCCACCACTCCAACACATGTCCCACCACTCCAACACATGTCCCACCACTCCAACACATATCCCACCACTCCAACACATATCCCAACACTCCAACACATATCCCAACACTCCAACACATATCTCAACACTCCAACACATGTCCCACCACTCCAACACATGTCCCACCACTCCAACACATGTCCCACCACTCCAACACATGTCCCACCACTCCAACACATATCCCAACACTCCAACAGACATTGGAACTTGTGTTTTTGCCCAACCAGGTGTTCTCGCAATACCTGAAAATTTTGAATTACATCTCTACCTAATAATAAGGAGCAATTGAGTTTCCATGACCCTGTCCCCACTTTAACCTGATCGTCAATAACAAGCTTCACCACAACCAAACAATGATCAGACCAGCTGACCGGAACAGTACTGCAATAACTAATTTTATCATGTAATGTGTACATATATATTCTATCAAGCCTAGAACCATAATTCTGGCGAACATGTGTTCTCATAGACACCCCCGTTAATGCTAATCGCATCCTTCAGACCAATACATTTCAAAAGTGTAATTAAAGCAGGAGATACACACGTGTTCGACTGAAAGCTACAATCTCTCACAGAAGTGACACAATTAAAGTCACCACCAAAAATAACTCTACGTCTATCATGTCTGAAAAAATACAATAACTCTTTAGAGAACAATTTCTCCCTCTCTTTCTTCCTGCGGGTGCCAGAGGGAGCATACACATTAAGCAGATTATGGTGTCAAGAAAGGAAATCCTGGCATATAAAGCATTACCACTAGTGGTATCGTCTGCATAACCAGTCAACCACACTTGACTCTCATCCCTCTCGATATTAAACACCTTATGTGGACCTGATTACCAATCACCATCATCGTACCACCTTGCAACAAGTTCGTAGGATTTATTAGGATTTCAAAATAATCAAACAGCACTTCACGTTTCTTAACATCTTGTACATAGTGTTATTGCACTAAAAGTACATCCAATTTATGATATTTAAACAAAGATATTAGTTGCAATTGCTTGTCAATTGAGCCCATTAATGTTTAGAGTAGCACAATAAAATTAAAAGGCTTCCCCAATGTAATTTTGAGAGAAAAAAATTCCTCTTTATCCATCATTATCTCACTGGACACTGAGTGTCATCTTTCCCTTTTTGAAATTTAAGTTTAATATTTCCCCTCACAGCTCGACTGTTCATGTTCCACAACATCCCGGCACACACTGTCGTTGTCATCTTTAACATGATCACCACTACTCACTGGTTGCTACATATCGGTAACTCCTGGTGACCTTGGTCACGGTCAACTTCAACACCAATCACCTGGTCAGGTTTTTTTTACCATCTTTTAATTTTGTCCTTCATACGTTCCAGGTCAATACTCTGGGTTAATTTTTCCCCTCGTGTCTTCACATGACTGGTTACACAACCAGCTTTCAAACAACCCTTACCCTTTCTACCATAACTACAGAAGAGGGTGGAGTTGTCCTCTTGACAGTCATGTCTGTCATTATCACGCACGGGGTCATTCACTATATCCAGTTGACAACCAATTACTTGTGCTATCGTCACCTCACCAGGGTCAGCATCGTAACTCTGGGCTGCTTCAGTGACTATGTTATGGGCGTCCACATGTACATTGTCCTGACTTACCTCACCCTCACCAGGTTGGACGACAGCAGGTATAGCGTCCTGAGCAGTGTCGTCTGCACCGTCCTTGTCTGCTTCACCTTTACCGTACTGACCTAAGTCACCTGCACCGTCCTCACTCCCACTGGGAGTCACTCCCACAGACGTTTCACGAACAGTTTTAGGTTACGTCATCCACCCAACCAGGACCTGCAGCACTTACCTCAGTGGCTGCATGTTCTGGTACACTGTCCCCCGGTAATGGCGGAAAGTCATGTTCACGAAAAATGTTGATACGTTCTGTTGCCTCCACCTGGCAGGCAGCAGTCAAGTGACCAGTACGCCCACACTTGACTGTTGCCTCCACCTGGCAGGCAGCAGTCAAGTGACCAGTACGCCCACACTTGACTGTTGCCTCCACCTGGCAGGTAACAGTCAAGTGACCAGTACGCCCACACTTGACTGTTGCCTCCACCTGGCAGGCAGCTGTCAAGTGACCAGTACGCCCACACTTGACTGTTGCCTCCACCTGGCAGGCAACAGTCAAGTGACCAGTACGCCCACACTTGACTGTTGCCTCCACCTGGCAGGCAACAGTCAAGTGACCAGTACGCCCACACTTGACTGTTGTCTCCACCTGGCAGGCAGCAGTCAAGTGACCAGTACGCCCACACTTGACTGTTGCCTCCACCTGGCAGGCAGCAGTCAAGTGACCAGTACGCCCACACTTGACTGTTGCCTCCACCTGGCAGGCAACAGTCAAGTGACCAGTACGCCCACACTTGACTGTTGCCTCCACCTGGCAGGCAGCAGTCAAGTGACCAGTACGCCAACATCATAATCAGTGTTACAACTGAACTTGTATCTGACGGACTCCTTCTGCCTAAGTGGAGGTGAGGAGGAGTGTTGTTGTTTCAGATTTAGCTGCTCAGAACAAAATGTCCATATAGCCGGGGCTATAGTAAGCTCATAATAGAGTTCGGTTATTTGCGATAACCTTGTTACTGTGATATTTGGGTCAAAGTTTTAAATGAAGGTGGAGTGTCCTCATTTACCCTGTCTCTTTTTCGTTTCTCTTTTAGCGCACTGGTTTTAGTCTTGTTTTAATAACATTATATTGGTAATGGATATAGACGCAGACTGTTCACGCATGCAACCCCAGTACCCCTTATAAGCACCAGTACACTCATATAACAACAGTACCCCACGTTAGCAACAGAACAGTCATATAACACCAGCACCCCCATATTAGCACCAGTACAGCCGTTTAACACCAGTACCCCACATTAGCACCAGTACAGCCGTTTAACACCAGTACCCCACATTAGCACCAGTACACTCATATAACACCAGTACCCCACATTAGCACCAGTACACTCATATAACACCAGTACCCCACATTAGCCCCAGTACACTCATATAACACCAGTACCCCACATTAGCACCAGTACACCCATATAACACCAGTACCCCACATTAGCACCAGTACACCCATATAACACCAGTACCCCACATTAGCACCAGTACACCCATATAACACCAGTACCCCACATTAGCACCAGTACACCCATATAACACCAGTACCCCACATTAGCACCAGTATACTTATGTAACATCAGTAAACCCATATACCCATATAACACCAGTACCCCATATTAACGCCAGTACACCCATATTAGCACCTATACACCCATAAAACAGCGGCTAGACCCATATTAGCACCAGTACACGCATGTAACACCAGTACGCCATAAAATATCAAGCCACCTAATTAAAACAAGTGCACCACAATAACACCAGTGCACGTCATAAGTACCGGTACAGCCACACGACACCACTACACCACACTACCACCAGTACACCCACACGACACCACTACACCCCACTAACACCAGTACACCCACACGACACCACTACACCACTAACACCGGTACACCCACACGACACCACTACACCCCACTACCACCAGTACACCCACACGACACCACTACACCCCACTAACACCAGTACACCCACACGACACCACTACACCACTAACACCGGTACACCCCAAGAACACCAGTACACCTCCATTAACACCAGTACACCCCAAGAACACCAGTACACCTCCACTAACACCAGTACACCTCCACTAACACCAGTACACCTCCACTAACACCAGTACACCTCCACTAACACCAGTACACCCCATGAACACCAGTACACCTCCACTAACACCAGTACACCCCATGAACACCAGTACACCTCCACTAACACCAGTACACCCCAAGAACACCAGTACACCTCCACTAACACCAGTACACCCCATGAACACCAGTACACCTCCACTAACACCAGTACACCTCCACTAACACCAGTACACCCCAAGAACACCAGTACACCTCCACTAACACCAGTACACCCCATGAACACCAGTACACCTCCACTAACACCAGTACACCTCCACTAACACCAGTACACCCCAAGAACACCAGTACACCTCCGCTAACACCAGTACACCCCATGAACACCAGTACACCTCCACTAACACCAGTACACCTCCACTAACACCAGTACACCCCAAGAACACCAGTACACCTCCACTAACACCAGTACACCCCATGAACACCAGTACACCTCCACTAACACCAGTACACCTCCACTAACACCAGTACACCCCAAGAACACCAGTACACCTCCACTAACACCAGTACACCTCCACTAACACCAGTACACCCCAAGAACACCAGTACACCTCCACTAACACCAGTACACCCCAAGAACACCAGTACACCTCCACTAACACCAGTACACCCCATGAACACCAGTACACCTCCACTAACACCAGTACACCCCAAGAACACCAGTACACCTCCACTAACACCAGTACACCTCCACTAACACCAGTACACCCCATGAACACCAGTACACCTCCACTAACACCAGTACACCTCCACTAACACCAGTACACCCCAAGAACACCAGTACACCTCCACTAACACCAGTACACCCCAAGAACACCAGTACCCCTCCAGTAACACCAGTACACCTCCACTAACACCAGTACACCCCGAGAACACAAGTACCAAAAAAATAGAACCAGTGCAGACAGATAGATCCAATACACTCCATCAGCACCAGTACAACCCACTAACAACAGAGTCCTCCCCCCCCCCCCCCCACACACACTAAACCAGTTCACCTTAACAGCCCAGTACACCTCCCACTGTTTCAATAATACCCTCGCCAATCACCACACGACTCATTTACATAAATTATTCATACCGCCGTCATTCAAACAAGCCAACAGAACTTTTTCTTCCCCTCTCACGTCCCAATAATCCGTCATATTCCAGCGTCGTTACTCACGCTATAACCTCACCTCACCTGAATTCTGAAACGTCGTTCGTTGCGCCATCAGCGGAGGGCAGCGGTGCAAGGCTCCCTAAATCCCCATATCAATCATGGCAATCAATCACCAAATTGCTCAGTAAACAAGGACTAGGCGTGGCGCGGGGCACTGCAGTCTTCCCCGAAATGGTGCTCCCGGTTCGAAAGTTTATTTTGACACACGAACTGCACAGGTTTTAGAGATCATTATTCATCACGACGATGACCGTGGGGGACGGCAGGGGGGTGGGACCGTGGTGTGGGGGACGGCAGGGGGTTGGGACCGTGGTGTGGGGGACGGCAGCGGGGTGGACCCGTGGTGTGGGGGACGGCAGTGGTCTGGGAGCATGGTGTGGGGGACGGCAGCGGGCAGGGACCGTGGTGTGGGGGACGGCAGCGGGCTGGGACCGTGGTGTGGGGGACGGCAGCGGGCTGGGACCGTGGTGTAGGGGACGGCAGCGGGCTGGGACCATGGTGTGGGGGACGGCAGCGGGCTGGGACCGTGGTGTGGGGGACGGCAGCGGTCTGGGACCGTGATGTGGGGGACGGCAGGGGGCTGGGACCGTGGTGTGGGGGACGGCAGGGGGCTGGGACCGTGGTGTGGGGGACGGCAGCGGGCTGGGACCGTGGTGAGGGGGACGGCAGCGGGCTGGGACCGTGGTGTGGGGGACGGCAGCGGGCTGGGACCATGGTGTGGGGGACGGCAGCGGGCTGGGACCGTGGTGTGGGGGACGGCAGCGGTCTGGGACCGTGATGTGGGGGACGGCAGGGGGCTGGGACCGTGGTGTGGGGGACGGCAGGGGGCTGGGACAGTGGTGTGGGGGACGGCAGCGGGCTGGGACCGTGGTGAGGGGGACGGCAGCGGGCTGGGACCGTGGTGTGGGGGACGGCAGCGGTCTGGGACCGTGGTGTGGGGGACGGCAGGGGGCTGGGACCGTGGTGTGGGGGACGGCAGGGGGGTGGGACCGTGGTGTGGGGGACGGCAGGTGGGTGGGACCGTGGTGTGGGGGACGGCAGCGGGCTGGGACCGTGGTGTGGGGGACGACAGCGGGCTGGGACCGTGGTGTGGGGGACGGCAGCGGGGTGGGACCGTGGTGTGGGGGACGGCAGCGGGCTGGGACCGTGGTGTGGGGGACGGCAGCGGTCTGGGACCGTGGTGTGGGGGACGGCAGGGGGCTGGGACCGTGGTGTGGGGGACGGCAGCGGGCTGGGACCGTGGTGTGGGGGACGGCAGCGGGGTGGCACCGTGGTGTGGGGGACAGCAGCGGGGTGGACCCGAGGTGTGGGGGACGGTAGCGGTCTGGGACCGTGGTGTGGGGGACGGCAGCGGTCTGGGACCGTGGTGTGGGGGACAGCAGCGGTCTGGGACCGTGGTGTGGGGGACGGCAGCGGGGTGGACCCGTGGTGTGTGGGACGGCAGCGGGGTGGACCCGTGGTGTGGGGGACGGCAGCGGTCTGGGACCGTGGTGTGGGGGACGGTAGCGGGCTGGGACCGTGGTGTGGGGGACGGCAGCGGGGTGGGACCGTGGTGTGGGGGACGGCAGCGGGCTGGGACCGTGGTGTGGGGGACGGCAGCGGGCTGGGACCGTGGTGTGGGGGACGGCAGCGGGCTGGGACCGTGGTGTGGGGGACGGCAGCGGGCTGGGACCGTGGTGTGGGGGACGGCAGCGGTCTGGGACCGTGGTGTGGGGGACGGCAGCGGGGTGGACCCGTGGTGTGGGGGACGGCAGGGGGCTGGGACCGTGGTGTGGGGGACGGCAGCGGGCTGGGACCGTGGTGTGGGGGACGGCAGCGGGCTGGGACCGTGGTGTGGAGTAGTAGGGTGTAAGCGCCACAGGTGATTTTTTTTTTTGGGCAGAGGACCCCTGTGGGGTGTAAGCGCCACAGGTTACTTTTTTTTCTGTGGGAAAAAATCCCGTGTAGCGCTTGGGGGGTTTCAGGTGAATTTGTAAAATCCCCTGTAGCGCTTTAGGGTTTTCAGGTGAATTTGGGGAGTCACAGATTTGGAATTAGGGAATTCTTATAATGAAAAATAATGGCATACGAGTTTGTTAAAGTTCTTATGAGAAAAATAATTTCCGAGACATAGAAGTTTGTTAAGGCCTTATGGGAGAAATTCAAATAACGTATGTAGCTCTTTAGGGCTTCCAGGAGAACTCTACGGACATGTTTTACATGTTTTCAACTTACAAAATCGTCTATGTAAGCCTTAGTTATTCATATAAATTTAGAAAATCACCTGTGTAAGTCATGGTTTTCAGGGTTTCGTACATCACACCCCCCTCCCTCCCCCCTTACCTCGCAATCTCTCGCGTCACCTTTATTTACCTTACGCCCGGCCAGCCAGACCTCTTATCTTATCTTCTCCATAATAATATCTCAACCGTCCCTCCTCTCTCTCTCTCTCTCCTTTCATTCAGTTCAACTATTTTCCAACATCGTATGTTTGCTCCTTTTCATTAAGCAAGTCAGTTTTACACAAATAAATCATGTTAGTAAGCATGTTCTAGCTCACGTTCCCCCACCTTAGTCCCCTGTCGTATAATGAATACTATCATTCCAATCCCTCTAAAATTTTAAATAATCATATTTCAAATGTAGTTCAATACAGTAATTTAGTTACCAAGCTCCAGCGCTTGTCCTCCGCCTTAGCTCTCTCTCGTATCTTCGTTAGTATCAGTCCAATTTCCCTGAAATTTTTACCCTCTGTATTTCGGGCACCGTAAATAAGATCAAAACAGTTACCAAGCTCCAGCGCCTATCCTCCGCCTTAGCTCTCTCTCGTATCTTCGTTAGTATCAGTCCAATTTCCCTGAAATTTCTACCCTCTATATTTCAGGCACCGTAAATAAGATCAAAACAGTTACCAAGCTCCAGCGCTTGTCCTCCGCCTTAGTTCTCTTTCGTATCTTTGTAAATAAACCATCAAGTTCCCTTAAATTTTTTACCCTCTGTATTTCAGACACCGTAAATAAAATCAAGTCAGTTATCGAGCTCCAGCTCTCGTCCCCGCCTTAATTCTCTTTCGTATCTTTGTAAATAACCCATCAATTTCCCTAAAATTAAAAGCAGACATACTTCAAAGTTAGTAAATAAGATCAAGTCAGTTACTGAGCTCCAGCTCTCGTCCCCCACCCTCAAGTCTTTGTAAATAAACCATCAATTTCCCCGAAATTTTTACCCTCTGTATTTCAGACATAGTAAATATGATGAAAACAATTATAAAACTCTAGCTCTTGTCCTCTGTCCAAGTTCACTCCTGTAAATTCATTACTATCAATCCAAATCCCCCTGAAATTTTAAACAGTCATATTTCAGACGTAGTAAATAAGATCAAGTCAGTTACAGAGCTCCAGCTCTTGTCCCCCTGTATTTGCATATTTTCTCTATATTCAGCTGTGTTCTTCACATTTTTTCCATGTTTTCTGTGTTCATTCCATGTTCTATAAATGTTCACAGCATGCTCAGTTCAAATTTTTTCTGCCGTTTTCCCCGTATGTTCACTATGTTCTTTGTCATATTTTCATGTGCATGATATGTTCTCTGTATAACTTTTTATACTCAATATTCATGCTAACTTCCATATTTTGTGTTCTTTGTCAATAATCATGTTCCTCTACAAGTTCATGTTCCTCACAAGATCACTTCGTTTTTCACCTTCACTTACATGTTTTCTACATTCTTTGTCATATTCTCCATGTTCTTCACAAGTCCATTGTTCATTCTTTGTATTCCCTATTCTCCTTATCATGTTTTCATGTTCTCTGTAAGTTCATATTCCCAGCATGTTCACTGTATTCATCAACTTTTCTTACATGTGTTCTGTGTTCACCGAATGTTCACTGGGTTTTTCCCCTTACATGTTATTTAACGTTCCATAACTAAAAAAATCTTTCGCCAATCAACTGAAACATAGTCACTTTCCTCATTTCTCAACTAACTTATTATCCAATCAACCAAAAATTGTCAAAGGAATCTTTCCAACAGTGTTCATAACTAAACTTATTCCCTAGTCATCAGAAAATAACTGTGTTCTTCATGTTTCATTGTCATTTCATAACTAAAATTATCCGCCAATCATCAGAAAAGTCATGTTCATCATGTTTTGTCTTTTTGCTTAACTAAAAGTATTCATCGGTCAACTAAAAATAGTTACTTCATCATGTTTCCTTATCATTTCTTAACTGAAATATCACTTCTCTCATCTGAAAATAGTCAGGATTAATCTCATTCAACACCGTTCTTAACTAAAACAACCTTTCGTTTAGCTAAAAATTGTCAAAGGAAACTTCTTTCAGCACTTTTCTTAACAGCCGCTATGTTTCATCAAGTAAGAAAAAATTGTCAAAGGAATCTTTCCAGCACTGTTCACAACTAAACATATTCCCCATTCATCAGAAAATAACCATGTTCTTCATGTTTCATTGTCATTTCATAACTAAAATTATCCATCAATCAACAGAAAAAGCCATGTTCATCATGTTTTTGTCATTTTGCTTAACTAACTTTATCCATCGTCAAGTAAGAAAATATAGTCAAAGATATCTATCATCGTCGTTCTTAACTGCCATTTTTACTTTGTGGAGCACTAAAAATAGTCAAATGTAACTTTTTCAACACTTTCGTAACTAAAATTATATGTCGCTAAGTAAGAAAAATAGTCAAATGTAACTTTTTCAGCACTTTCGTAAAAATTATATGTCGTTAAGTAAGAAAAATAGTCAAAGGTGCTCTCTGTTACACCAAAGTTACTCTTCGAGAAATCAAAGACACTCTTCAATACATCAAGGACTTACTCAAAGACACCAAAGTTACACTCTAAGACATCCTTCGAGACATTAAAGACATCCTTTAAGACTTCAAGGGCACTCTTCGAGATATCAAAAAGACACTCTCAAACACTCAAATTTACTCGCATCCTCAAAGTTATTCTCAGAGTCATCAAAAAGTTAATCTCAGTCATCAAAATGCTATTCTCTAAGTAGCCTTTTCGTTCATCAGAGAAACTTTCTAAGACATCTTCGTTCATTAAAGTTAATCACAGAGGCATAAAAGTTATTCTCGGAGCTATCAAAATTAATCTCTAAAACAACAAAAGTAAATCTCTGTCATCAAAGTTGATCTGCAAGATATCTTCGAGACATCAAAGTTACTTTTCATTACATCAAAGACGCATTCAAATACTACCCATGTTCTCAGAAGTCATTCTCAAAGTCATCAAAGTTATTCAAAGAGCTAACAAAAGTTATTCTCAGAGTCACCTTCGTTCTTCAGAGAAACTTTCCAAAACATCTTTGTTCATCAAAGTTATTCTCGGAGTCATCAAAAGGTATTCTCTAACTCACTTTTGGTCATTAAAGTTAATTTCTATGTTATAAAAGTTTGTCTCAGAGACATCTAAAGTTAATCTTAGAGTTATCAAATGTAATCTCTAACTCACTTTTGTTCATCAAAGTTGATCTCAGAGTTAACAAAGGTAGTCTCTAACTCATTCTCGTCCATCAAAGTTGTTTCAAAGACATCAAAGTTAATCTCAGAGACGTCAAAGTTAATCTAAGACATCATCTTTCAACAAAGATATTCTCTCTAAGCCATCAATGTTCTTCTCTAAGACATAAAAGTTATTCTCTATGTCATCAAAAAGTTATTCTCTGAGAATAACTTTGCGGTCTTAGAGAATATCTTTGATGACTCTGTGAATAACTTTGATGACTTTGAGAACAGGTTTGATAGCTCTTAGAAAAACTTTGATGACTTTGAGAATGTCTTTGAGAACATGAGTAGTATTTTGTTAGCTCAGAGAATAACTTTTTGATGACATAGAGAATAACTTTTATGTCTTAGAGAAGAACATTGATGGCTTAGAGAGAATATCTTTGTTGAAAGATGATGTCTTAGATTAACTTTGACATCTCTGAGATTAACTTTGATGTCTTTGAAACAACTTTGATGGACGAGAATGAGTTAGAGACTACCTTTGTTAACTCTGAGATCAACTTTGATGAACAAAAGTGAGTTAGAGATTAAATTTGATAACTCTAAGATTAACTTTAGATGTCTCTGAGACAAACTTTTATAACATAGAAATTAACTTTAATGACCAAAAGTGAGTTAGAGAATACCTTTTGATGACTCCGAGAATAACTTTGATGAACAAAGATGTTTTGGAAAGTTTCTCTGAAGAACGAAGGTGACTCTGAGAATAACTTTTGTTAGCTCTTTGAATAACTTTGATGACTTTGAGAATGACTTCTGAGAACATGGGTAGTATTTGAATGCGTCTTTGATGTAATGAAAAGTAACTTTGATGTCTCGAAGATATCTTGCAGATCAACTTTGATGACAGAGATTTACTTTTGTTGTTTTAGAGATTAATTTTGATAGCTCCGAGAATAACTTTTATGCCTCTGTGATTAACTTTAATGAACGAAGATGTCTTAGAAAGTTTCTCTGATGAACGAAAAGGCTACTTAGAGAATAGCATTTTGATGACTGAGATTAACTTTTTGATGACTCTGAGAATAACTTTGAGGATGCGAGTAAATTTGAGTGTTTGAGAGTGTCTTTTTGATATCTCGAAGAGTGCCCTTGAAGTCTTAAAGGATGTCTTTAATGTCTCGAAGGATGTCTTAGAGTGTAACTTTGGTGTCTTTGAGTAAGTCCTTGATGTATTGAAGAGTGTCTTTGATTTCTCGAAGAGTAACTTTGGTGTAACAGAGAGCACCTTTGACTATTTTTCTTACTTAACGACATATAATTTTTACGAAAGTGCTGAAAAAGTTACATTTGACTATTTTTCTTACTTAGCGACATATAATTTTAGTTACGAAAGTGTTGAAAAAGTTACATTTGACTATTTTTAGTGCTCCACAAAGTAAAAATGGCAGTTAAGAACGACGATGATAGATATCTTTGACTATATTTTCTTACTTGACGATGGATAAAGTTAGTTAAGCAAAAAGACAAAAACATGATGAACATGGCTTTTTCTGTTGATTGATGGATAATTTTAGTTATGAAATGACAATGAAACATGAAGAACACGGTTATTTTCTGATGAATGGGGAATATGTTTAGTTGTGAACAGTGCTGGAAAGATTCCTTTGACAATTTTTTCTTACTTGATGAAACATAGCGGCTGTTAAGAAAAGTGCTGAAAGAAGTTTCCTTTGACAATTTTTAGCTAAGCGAAAGGTTGTTTTAGTTAAGAACGGTGTTGAATGAGATTAATCCTGACTATTTTCAGATGAGAGAAGTGATATTTCAGTTAAGAAATGATAAGGAAACATGATGAAGTAACTATTTTTAGTTGACCGATGAATACTTTTAGTTAAGCAAAAAGACAAAACATGATGAACATGACTTTTCTGATGATTGGCGGATAATTTTAGTTATGAAATGACAATGAAACATGAAGAACACAGTTATTTTCTGATGACTAGGGAATAAGTTTAGTTATGAACACTGTTGGAAAGATTCCTTTGACAATTTTTGGTTGATTGGATAATAAGTTAGTTGAGAAATGAGGAAAGTGACTATGTTTCAGTTGATTGGCGAAAGATTTTTTTAGTTATGGAACGTTAAATAACATGTAAGGGGAAAAACCCAGTGAACATTCGGTGAACACAGAACACATGTAAGAAAAGTTGATGAATACAGTGAACATGCTGGGAATATGAACTTACAGAGAACATGAAAACATGATAAGGAGAATAGGGAATACAAAGAATGAACAATGGACTTGTGAAGAACATGGAGAATATGACAAAGAATGTAGAAAACATGTAAGTGAAGGTGAAAAACGAAGTGATCTTGTGAGGAACATGAACTTGTAGAGGAACATGATTATTGACAAAGAACACAAAATATGGAAGTTAGCATGAATATTGAGTATAAAAAGTTATACAGAGAACATATCATGCACATGAAAATATGACAAAGAACATAGTGAACATACGGGGAAAACGGCAGAAAAAATTTGAACTGAGCATGCTGTGAACATTTATAGAACATGGAATGAACACAGAAAACATGGAAAAAATGTGAAGAACACAGCTGAATATAGAGAAAATATGCAAATACAGGGGGACAAGAGCTGGAGCTCTGTAACTGACTTGATCTTATTTACTACGTCTGAAATATGACTGTTTAAAATTTCAGGGGGATTTGGATTGATAGTAATGAATTTACAGGAGTGAACTTGGACAGAGGACAAGAGCTAGAGTTTTATAATTGTTTTCATCATATTTACTATGTCTGAAATACAGAGGGTAAAAATTTCGGGGAAATTGATGGTTTATTTACAAAGACTTGAGGGTGGGGGACGAGAGCTGGAGCTCAGTAACTGACTTGATCTTATTTACTAACTTTGAAGTATGTCTGCTTTTAATTTTAGGGAAATTGATGGGTTATTTACAAAGATACGAAAGAGAATTAAGGCGGGGACGAGAGCTGGAGCTCGATAACTGACTTGATTTTATTTACGGTGTCTGAAATACAGAGGGTAAAAAATTTAAGGGAACTTGATGGTTTATTTACAAAGATACGAAAGAGAACTAAGGCGGAGGACAAGCGCTGGAGCTTGGTAACTGTTTTGATCTTATTTACGGTGCCTGAAATATAGAGGGTAGAAATTTCAGGGAAATTGGACTGATACTAACGAAGATACGAGAGAGAGCTAAGGCGGAGGATAGGCGCTGGAGCATGGTAACTGTTTTGATCTTATTTACGGTGCCCGAAATACAGAGGGTAAAAATTTCAGGGAAATTGGACTGATACTAACGAAGATACGAGAGAGAGCTAAGGCGGAGGACAAGCGCTGGAGCTTGGTAACTAAATTACTGTATTGAACTACATTTGAAATATGATTATTTAAAATTTTAGAGGGATTGGAATGATAGTATTCATTATACGACAGGGGACTAAGGTGGGGGAACGTGAGCTAGAACATGCTTACTAACATGATTTATTTGTGTAAAACTGACTTGCTTAATGAAAAGGAGCAAACATACGATGTTGGAAAATAGTTGAACTGAATGAAAGGAGAGAGAGAGAGAGAGGAGGGACGGTTGAGATATTATTATGGAGAAGATAAGATAAGAGGTCTGGCTGGCCGGGCGTAAGGTAAATAAAGGTGACGCGAGAGATTGCGAGGTAAGGGGGGAGGGAGGGGGGTGTGATGTACGAAACCCTGAAAACCATGACTTACACAGGTGATTTTCTAAATTTATATGAATAACTAAGGCTTACATAGACGATTTTGTAAGTTAAAAACATGTAAAACATGTCCGTAGAGTTCTCCTGGAAGCCCTAAAGAGCTACATACGTTATTTGAATTTCTCCCATAAGGCCTTAACAAACTTCTATGTCTCGGAAATTATTTTTCTCATAAGAACTTTAACAAACTCGTATGCCATTATTTTTCATTATAAGAATTCCCTAATTCCAAATCTGTGACTCCCCAAATTCACCTGAAAACCCTAAAGCGCTACAGGGGATTTTACAAATTCACCTGAAACCCCCCAAGCGCTACACGGGATTTTTTCCCACAGAAAAAAAAGTAACCTGTGGCGCTTACACCCCACAGGGGTCCTCTGCCCAAAAAAAAAAATCACCTGTGGCGCTTACACCCTACTACTAGGGTGTTACACCCTAGTAGTAGGGTGTAAGCGCCACAGGCAACTTTTTTTTTTGGGGGAGAGGACCCCTGTGGGGTGTAAGCGCCACAGGCAACTTTTTTTTTCTGGCCAGAGGACCCCTGTGGGGTGTAAGCGCCACAGGCAACTTTTTTTTTTTTTTTCTGGAAATTCGTGTGTAGCGCTTTAGGGTTTTCAGGTGAATTTGGGGAGTCACAGATTTGGAATTAGGGAATTCTTATAATGAAAAATAATGTCATACGAGTTTGTTAAAGTTCTTATGAGAAAAATAATTTCCGAGACTTAGAAGTTTGTTAAGGCCTTATGGACAAATTCAAGTAACATATGTAGCGCTTTAGGGTTTCCAGGAGAACTCTACGGACATATTTTACATGTTTTCAACTTACAAAATCGTCTATGTAAGCCTTAGTTTTTCATATAAATTTAGAAAATCACCTGTGTAAGTCATGGTTTTCAGGGTTTCGTACATCACACCCCCCTCCCTCCCCCCCTTACCTCGCAATCTCTCGCGTCACCTTTATTTACCTTACGCCCGGCCAGCCAGTCGGCTCTTATCTTATCTTATCTTCTTCATAATATCTGGACCGTCCCTCCTCTCTCTCTCTCTCCTCTTCATATTATTCCCTCTTCCTATTTTCTGACATACTAATATTTTATTCCTTTTTCATTAACCAGTCAGTTTTATACAAATCAACCGAAGCATCTCAATGTGACCTTTAATACTGAAACTGCCTCAGAGACTATCTAAGCTGGCCCCAGCTACCTGCCCCAGGCTCTCTGCCCGAGGCAATCATCACCTGATTACCTGCCCCAGACATCTACCAGTCATTGTCGGCGTTCGCCACCGTAATAATTTATATATATATACATTAAGCGTTAATAAAACTTAGAATGGAAGGTTACTTAGAGAATAACATATCATGACTGAGAATAACTTTTGTTAGCTCTTTGAATAACTTTGATGTCTTTGAAACAACTTTGATGAACGAGAGTGAGTTAGAGATTACCTTTGTTAACTCTGAGATCAACTTTGATGAACAAAAGAGAGTTAGAGATTACATTTGATAACTCTAAGATTAACTTTAGATGTCTCTGAGACAAACTTTTATAACATAGAAATTAACTTTAATGACCAAAAGTGAGTTAGAGAATACCTTTTGATGACTCCGAGAATAATTTTGATAGCTCTGAGAATGACTTTTGTTGTCTTGGAATAACTTTTGATTGTTCTGAGAATAACTTTTGTTGTCTTGGAATAACTTTGATTGTGCTGAGAATAACTTTGAGGGCTTAGAGAATGTCTTTGATGAATGGAAGAGTCCCATTGAAGTCTTAAGGAAGTCTTTGATGTCTCGAAGGATGTCTTAGAGTGTAACTTTGGTGTCTTTGAGTAAGTCCTTGATGTATTGAAGAGTGTCTTTGATTTCTCGAAGAGTAACTTTGGTGTAACGGAGAGCACCTTTGACTATTTTTCTTACTTAGCGACATATAATTTTAATTACGAAAGTGTTGAAAAAGTTACATTTGACTATTTTAGTGCTCCACAAAGTATAAATGTCAGTTAAGAACGACGATGATAGATATCTTTGACTATATTTTCTTACTTGACGATGGATAAAGTTAGTTATGAACAGTGCTGAAAAGAATCCTTTGACAATTTTTAGCTAAGCGAAAGGCTGTTTTAGTTAAGAACGGTGTTGAATGAGGTTAATCCTGACTATTTTCAGATGAGAGAAGTGATATTTCAGTTAAGAAATGACAAGGAAACATGATGAAGTAACTATTTTTAGTTGACCGATGAATACTTTTAGTTGAGCAAAAGCTTAAACATGATGAACATGACTTTTTCTGATGATTGGCAGATAATTTTAGTTAAGAAATGACAATGAAACATGATGAACACGGTTATTTTCTGATGAATGGGGAATATGTTTAGTTAAGAAATGATGAAAGTTATTATTTTTAGTTGATTGACGATGGATAAAAGCTAGTTATGAACAGTTTTGGAAAGTTTCCTTTGACAATTTTTCTTGATGAAACATAGCGCCTGTTAAGAAAGTACTGAAAAAGTTTCCTTTGACAATTTTTAGCTAAGAGAAAGGTTGTTTTAGTTAAGAACAGTGTTGAACGAGGCTATTTCTGACTATTTTTAGTTGACTGGATAATAGGTTTAGTTGAGAAATGACGAAAGTGACTATGTTTTAGTTGATTGGCGAAAGATTTTTTTAGTTAAGGAACGTTAAATAACATGTAAGGGGAAAACCCAGAGAACATATGGGGGAACATGGCAAAGAACACATGTAAGAAAAGTTGATGAATACAGTGAACATGCTGGGAATATGAACTTACAGAGAACATGAAAACATGATAAGGAGAATAGGGATTACAAAGAATGAACAATGGACTTGTGAAGAACATGGAGAATATGACAAAGAATGTAGAAAACATGTAAGTGAAGGTGAAAAAACGAAGTGATCTTGTGAGGAACATGAACTTGTAGAGGAACATGAATATTGACAAAGAACACAAAATATGGAAGTTAGCATGAATATTGAGTATAAAAGTTGTAAAGAGAACATGTGATGAATATGAAAACATAGAAAATATGACTAGAATTTGTAGAGAACATAATGAGACTAAGAGAAAGATTACATAAAAAATGGAGATACTTGTGAAAATATGAACTGAATGGGACTGTGAACATTTGAAGAACATGGAGTGAACACGGATGAGAATACGAAGAACACAGTGAATATAGAGAAAATATGCAAATACAGTACGATTATTGAAGGTTTGGATAAGTTGGGGATGAGAAGGTAAGGGAGGGAAAGGGTAAGAGTTAAGCTGGAGACGGACTTGATCGAAAATATTTATGTCTGATGATCTAAGGCTGAGGGAATGGAGCTTGGTTAATGCCCTGATTAATTTTACTACGTTAGAAAATAAGGTGATCTTAAATCTCATGTGATATAGTTGGAAATAAAGAACTTGTACAAAATGAACTAAGCTGGGGCACAAGAGTTGAAACTTGATAACTGAACTGGTTTTTATTTACTATGTCTGAAAATGTAGTTGGGTGATTTGGACTGAGAGTAATGAATTTACAAAAGTGAGCTTGGACAGAGGACAAGAGCTAGAGTTTTATAATTGTTTACTTCATATTTACTATGTCTGAAATACAGAGGGTAAAAAATTTCGGGGAAATTGATGGTTTATTTACAAAGACTTGAGGGTGGAAGAGGGTGGGGGACGAGAGCTGGAGCTCAGTAACTGACTTGATCTTATTTACGGTGTCTGAAATACAGAGGGTAAAAATTTCAGGGGAATTGGACTGTTACTAACGAAGATACGAGAGAGAGCTAAGGCGGAGGACAAGCGCTGGAGCTTGGTAACTAAATTACTGTATTGAACTACGTTTGAAATATGATTATTTTTAAATTTTAGAGGGATTGGAATGATAGTATTCATTATACGACAGGGGACTAAGGCGGGGAACGTGAGCTAGAACTTGCTTACTAACACGATTTATTTGTGTAAAACTGACTTGCTTAATGAAAAGGAGCAAACATACGATGTTGGAAAATAGTTGAACTGAATGAAAGGAGAGAGAGAGTGGAGGGACGGTCCAGATATTATTATGGAGAAGATAAGATAAGAGGTAACCTGGCTGGCCGGGCGTAAGGTAAATAAAGGTGACGCGAGAGATTGCGAGGTAAGGGGGGGAGGGAGGGGGGTGTGATGTACGAAACCCTGAAAACTATGACTTACACAGGTGATTTTCTAAATTTATATGAAAAACTAAGGCTTACATAGACGATTTTGTAAGTTGAAAACATGTAAAATATGTCCGTAGAGTTCTCCTGGAAACCCTAAAGCGCTACATATGTTACTTGAATTTGTCCATAAGGCCTTAACAAACTTCTAAGTCTCGGAAATTATTTTTCTCATAAGAACTTTAACAAACTCGTATGACATTATTTTTCATTATAAGAATTCCCTAATTCCAAATCTGTGACTCCCCAAATTCACCTGAAAACCCTAAAGCGCTACACACGAATTTCCAGAAAAAAAAAAAAGTTGCCTGTGGCGCTTACACCCCACAGGGGTCCTCTGGCCAGAAAAAAAAAGTTGCCTGTGGCGCTTACACCCCACAGGGGTCCTCTCCCCAAAAAAAAAAGTTGCCTGTGGCACTTACTCCCCACAGGGGTCCTCTGGCCAGAAAAAAAAAGTTGCCTGTGGCGCTTACACCCCACAGGGGTCCTCTCCCCCCAAAAAAAAAGTTGCCTGTGGCGCTTACACCCTACTACTGTGTGGGGGACGGCAGCGGGCTGGGACCGTGGTGTGGGGGACGGCAGCGGGCTGGGACCGTGGTGTGGGGGACGGCAGCAGGGTGGACGCGTGGTGTGGGGGACGGCAGCGGTCTGGGACCGTGGTGTGGGGGACGGCAGGGGGGCTGGGACCGTGGTGTGGGGGACGGCAGCGGTCTGGGACCGTGGTGTGGGGGACGGCAGCGGGGTGGGACCGTGGTGTGGGGGACGGCAGCGGGCTGGGACCGTGGTGTGGGGGACGGCAGCGGGGTGGACCCGTGGTGTGGGGGACGGCAGCGGTCTGGGACCGTGGTGTGGGGGACGGCAGGGGGGCTGGGACCGTGGTGTGGGGGACGGCAGCGGTCTGGGACCGTGGTGTGGGGGACGGCAGCGGGGTGGGACCGTGGTGTGGGGGACAGCAGCGGGCTGGGACCGTGGTGTGGGGGACGGCAGCGGGCTGGGACCGTGGTGTGGGGGACGGCAGCTGTCTGGGACCGTGGTGTGGGGGACGGCAGCGGGCTGGGACCGTGGTGTGGGGGACGGCAGCGGGGTGGACCCGAGGTGTGGGGGACGGTAGCGGTCTGGGACCGTGGTGTGGGGGACGGCAGCGGTCTGGGACCGTGGTGTGGGGGACGGCAGCGGTCTGGGACCGTGGTGTGGGGGACGGCAGCGGGGTGGACCCGTGGTGTGGGGGACGGCAGCGGTCTGGGACCGTGGTGTGGGGGACGGCAGGGGGCTGGGACCGTGGTGTGGGGGACGGCAGCGGGGTGGACCCGTGGTGTGGGGGACGGCAGCGGTCTGGGACCGTGGTGTGGGGGACGGCAGCGGTCTGGGACCGTGGTGTGGGGGACGGCAGCGGGGTGGACCCGTGGTGTGGGGGACGGCAGCGGTCTGGGACCGTGGTGTGGGGGACGGCAGGGGGCTGGGACCGTGGTGTGGGGGACGGCAGCGGGGTGGACCCGTGGTGTGGGGGACGGCAGCGGTCTGGGACCGTGGTGTGGGGGACGGTAGCGGGCTGGGACCGTGGTGTGGGGGACGGCAGCGGGGTGGGACCGTAGTGTGGGGGACGGCAGCGGGCTGGGACCGTGGTGTGGGGGACGGCAGCGGGCTGGGACCGTGGTGTGGGGGACGGCAGCGGGCTGGGACCGTGGTGTGGGGGACAGCAGCGGTCTGGGACCGTGGTGTGGGGGACGGCAGCGGGGTGGACCCGTATTGTGGGGGACGGCAGGGGGCTGGGACCGTGGTGTGGGGGACGGCAGCGGGCTGGGACCGTGGTGTGGGGGACGACAGGGGGCTGGGACCGTGGTGTGGGGGACGGCAGCGGGCTGGGACCGTGGTGTGGGGGACGGCAGCGGGGTGGACCCGTGGTGTGGGGGACGGCAGCGGGGAGGGACCGTGGTGTGGGGGACGGCAGGGAGCTGGGACCGTGGTGTGGGGGACGGCAGGGGGCTGGGACCGTGGTGTGGGGGACGGCAGGGGGGTGGGACCGTGGTGTGGGGGACGGCAGGGAGCTGGGACCGTGGTGTGGGGGACGGCAGCGGGCTGGACCCGTGGTGAGGGGGACGGCAGAGGGCTGGGACCGTGGTGTGGGGGACGGCAGCGGTCTTTGACCGTGGTGTGGGGGACGGCAGGGGGCTGGGACCGTGGTGTGGGGGACGGCAGGGGGCTGGGACCGTGGTGTGGGGGACGGCAGCGGTCTGGGACCGTGTTGTGGGGGACGGCAGCGGTCTGGGACCGTGGTGTGGGGGACGGCAGGGGGGTGGGACCGTGGTGTGGGGGACGGCAGCGGGGTGGGACCGTGGTGTGGGGGACGGCAGCGGGGTGGGACCGTGGTGTGGGGGACGGCAGCGGGGTGGACCCGTGGTGTGGGGGACACCAGCGGTTTGGGTCCGTGGTGTGGGGGACGGCAGGGGGCTGGGACCGTGGTGTGGGGGACGGCAGCGGTCTGGGACCGTGGTGTGGGGGACGGCAGCGGGGTGGGACCGTGGTGTGGGGGACAGCAGCGGGCTGGGACCGTGGTGTGGGGGACGGCAGCGGGCTGGGACCGTGGTGTGGGGGACGGCAGAGGGCTGGGACCGTGGTGTGGGGGACGGCAGCGGGGTGGACCCGTGGTGTGGGGGACGGCAGCGGTCTGGGACCGTGGTGTGGGGGACGGCAGGGGGCTGAGACCGTGGTGTGGGGGACGGCAGCGGTCTGGGACCGTGGTGTGGGGGACGTTAGCGGGGTGGGACCGTGGTGTGGGGGACAGCAGCGGGCTGGGACCGTGGTGTGGGGGACGGCAGCGGGCTGGGACCGTGGTGTGGGGGACGGCAGCTGTCTGGGACCGTGGTGTGGGGGACGGCAGCGGGCTGGGACCGTGGTGTGGGGGACGGCAGCGGGGTGGACCCGAGGTGTGGGGGACGGTAGCGGTCTGGGACCGTGGTGTGGGGGACGGCAGCGGTCTGGGACCGTGGTGTGGGGGACGGCAGCGGTCTGAGACCGTGGTGTGGGGGACGGCAGCGGGGTGGACCCGTGGTGTGGGGGACGGCAGCGGTCTGGGACCGTGGTGTGGGGGACGGCAGGGGGCTGGGACCGTGGTGTGGGGGACGGCAGCGGGGTGGACCCGTGGTGTGGGGGACGGCAGCGGTCTGGGACCGTGGTGTGGGGGACGGTAGCGGGCTGGGACCGTGGTGTGGGGGACCTCAGCGGGGTGGGACCGTGGTGTGGGGGACGGCAGCGGGCTGCGACCGTGGTGTGGGGGACGGCAGCGGGCTGGGACCGTGGTGTGGGGGACGGCAGCGGGCTGGGACCGTGGTGTGGGGGACAGCAGCGGTCTGGGACCGTGGTGTGGGGGACGGCAGCGGGGTGGACCCGTGGTGTGGGGGACAGCAGGGGGCTGGGACCGTGGTGTGGGGGACGGCAGCGGGCTGGGACCGTGGTGTGGGGGACGGCAGCGGGCTGGGACCGTGGTGTGGGGGACGGCAGCGGTCTGGGACCGTGATGTGGGGGACAGCAGCGGGCTGGGACCGTGGTGTGGGGGACGGCAGCGGGCTGGGACCGTGGTGTGGGGGACGGCAGAGGGCTGGGACCGTGGTGTGGGGGACGGCAGCGGGGTGGACCCGTGGTGTGGGGGACGGCAGCGGTCTGGGACCGTGGTGTGGGGGACGGCAGGGGGCTGAGACCGTGGTGTGGGGGACGGCAGCGGTCTGGGACCGTGGTGTGGGGGACGGCAGCGGGGTGGGACCGTGGTGTGGGGGACAGCAGCGGGCTGGGACCGTGGTGTGGGGGACGGCAGCGGGCTGGGACCGTGGTGTGGGGGACGGCAGCTGTCTGGGACCGTGGTGTGGGGGACGGCAGCGGGCTGGGACCGTGGTGTGGGGGACGGCAGCGGGGTGGACCCGAGGTGTGGGGGACGGTAGCGGTCTGGGACCGTGGTGTGGGGGACGGCAGCGGTCTGGGACCGTGGTGTGGGGGACGGCAGCGGTCTGGGACCGTGGTGTGGGGGACGGCAGCGGGGTGGACCCGTGGTGTGGGGGACGGCAGCGGTCTGGGACCGTGGTGTGGGGGACGGCAGGGGGCTGGGACCGTGGTGTGGGGGACGGCAGCGGGGTGGACCCGTGGTGTGGGGGACGGCAGCGGTCTGGGACCGTGGTGTGGGGGACGGTAGCGGGCTGGGACCGTGGTGTGGGGGACCTCAGCGGGGTGGGACCGTGGTGTGGGGGACGGCAGCGGGCTGGGACCGTGGTGTGGGGGACGGCAGCGGGCTGGGACCGTGGTGTGGGGGACGGCAGCGGGCTGGGACCGTGGTGTGGGGGACAGCAGCGGTCTGGGACCGTGGTGTGGGGGACGGCAGCGGGGTGGACCCGTGGTGTGGGGGACAGCAGGGGGCTGGGACCGTGGTGTGGGGGACGGCAGCGGGCTGGGACCGTGGTGTGGGGGACGGCAGCGGGCTGGGACCGTGGTGTGGGGGACGGCAGCGGTCTGGGACCGTGATGTGGGGGACGGCAGGGGTCTGGGACCGTGGTGTGGGGGACGGCAGGGGGCTGGGACCGTGGTGTGGGGGACGGCAGCGGGCTGGGACCGTGGTGTGAGGGACGGCAGGGGAGTGGACCCGTGGTGTGGTGGACGGCAGCGGTCTGGGACCATGGTGTGGGGGACGGCAGGGGGCTGCGACCGTGGTGTGGGGGACGGCAGCGGGCTGGGACCGTGGTGTGGGGGACGGCAGGGGGCTGGGACCGTGGTGTGGGGGACGGCAGCGGGCTGGGACCGTGGTGAGGGGGACGGCAGCGGGCTGGGACCGTGGTGTGGGGGACGGCAGGGGGCTGGGACCGTGGTGTGGGGGACGGCAGGGAGCTGGGACCGTGGTGTGTGGGACGGCAGGGGGGTGGGACCGTGGTGTGGGGGACGGCAGGGGGCTGGGACCGTGGTGTGGGGGACGGCAGCGGTCTGGGACCGTGTTGTGGGGGACGGCAGCGGTCTGGGACCGTGGTGTGGGGGACGGCAGGGGGGTGGGACCGTGGTGTGGGGGACGGCAGCGGGGTGGGACCGTGGTGTGGGGGACGGCAGCGGGGTGGGACCGTGGTGTGGGGGACGGCAGCGGGCTGGGACCGTGGTGTGGGGGACGGCAGGGGGCTGGGACCGTGGTGTGGGGGACGGCAGGGGGCTGGGACCGTGGTGTGTGGGACGGCAGCGGTCTGGGACCGTGGTGTGGGGGACGGCAGCGGTCTGGGACCGTGGTGTGGGGGACGGCAGGGGGGTGGGACCGTGGTGTGGGGGACGGTAGCGGGCTGGGACCGTGGTGGGGGGACGGTAGCGGGCTGGGACCGTGGTGTGGGGGACGGCAGCGGGCTGGGACCGTGGTGTGGGGGACGGCAGCGGTCTGGGACCGTGGTGTGGGGGACGGCAGCGGGGTGGACCCGTGGTGTGGGGGACGGCAGGGGGCTGGGACCGTGGTGTGGGTGACGGCAGCGGGCCGGGACCGTGGTGTGGGTGACGGCAGCGGGCTGGGACCGTGGTGTGGGGGACGGCAGCGGGCTGGGACCGTGGTGTGGGGGACGGCAGCGGGGTGGACCCGTGGTGTGGGGGACGGCAGCGGGGTGGGACCGTGGTGTGGGGGACGGCAGGGAGCTGGGACCGTGGTGTGGGGGACGGCAGGGGGCTGGGACCGTGGTGTGGGGGACGGCAGGGGGGTGGGACCGTGGTGTGGGGGACGGCAGGGGGGTGGGACCGTGGTGTGGGGGACGGCAGGGAGCTGGGACCGTGGTGTGGGGGACGGCAGCGGGCTGGACCCGTGGTGAGGGGGACGGCAGGGGGCTGGGACCGTGGTGTGGGGGACGGCAGCGGGCTGGGACCGTGGAGTGGGGGACGGCAGCGGGCTGGGACCGTGGTGTGGGGGACGGCAGCGGGCTGGGACCGTGGTGTGGGGGACGGCAGCGGGCTGGGACCGTGGTGTGGGGGACGGCAGCGGGCTGGGACCGTGGTGTGGGGGACGGCAGCGGGCTGGGACCGTGGTGAGGGGGACGGCAGCGGGCTGGGACCGTGGTGTGGGGGACGTCAGCGGGCTGGGACCGTGGTGTGGGGGACGGCAGCGGTCTGGGTCCGTGATGTGGGGGACGGCAGGGGTCTGGGACCGTGGTGTGGGGGACGGCAGGGGGCTGGGACCGTGGTGTGGGGGACGGCAGCGGGCTGGGACCGTGGTGTGAGGGACGGCAGGGGAGTGGACCAGTGGTGTGGGGGACGGCAGCGGTCTGGGACCGTGGTGTGGGGGACGGCAGGGGGCTGGGACCGTGGTGTGGGGGACGGCAGCGGGCTGGGACCGTGGTGTGGGGGACGGCAGGGGGCTGGGACCGTGGTGTGGGGGACGGCAGCGGGCTGGGACCGTGGTGAGGGGGACGGCAGCGGGCTGGGACCGTGGTGTGGGGGACGGCAGCGGGCTGGGACCGTGGTGTGAGGGACGGCAGGGGAGTGGACCCGGGGTGTGGGGGACGGCAGCGGTCTGGGACCGTGGTGTGGGGGACGGCAGGGGGCTGCGACCGTGGTGTGGGGGACGGCAGCGGGCAGGGACCGAGGTGTGGGGGACAGCAGTGGTGTGGGGGACGGCAGGGGGGTGGGACCGTGGTGTGGGGGACGGAAGCGGGCTGGGACCGTGGTGTGGGGGACGACAGCGGGCTGGGACCGTGGTGTGGGGGACGGCAGCGGGGTGGGACCGTGGTGTGGGGGACGGCAGCGGGCTGGGACCGTGGTGTGGGGGACGGCAGCGGTCTGGGACCGTGGTGTGGGGGACGGCAGGGGGCTGGGACCGTGGTGTGGGGGACGGCAGCTGGCTGGGACCGTGGTGTGGGGGACGGCAGCGGGGTGGGACCGTGGTGTGGGGGACGGCAGAGGGCTGGGACCGTGGTGTGGGGGACGGCAGGGGGCTGGGACCGTGGTGTGGGGGACGGCAGCGGGGTGGGACCGTGGTGTGGCGGACAGCAGCGGGCTGGGACCGTGGTGTGGGGGACGGCAGGGGAGTGGACCCGTGGTGTGGGGGACGGCAGCGGTCTGGGACCGTGGTGTGGGGGACGGCAGGGGGCTGGGACCGTGGTGTGGGGGACGGCAGCGGGCTGGGACCGTGGTGTGGGGGACGGCAGCGGGGTGGGACCGTGGTGTGGGGGACAGCAGCGGGCTGGGACCGTGGTGTGGGGGACGGCAGCGGGCTGGAACCGTGGAGTGGGGGACGGCAGCTGTCTGGGACCGTGGTGTGGGGGACGGCAGCGGGCTGGGACCGTGGTGTGAGGGACGGCAGCGGGGTGGACCCGAGGTGTGGGGGACGGTAGCGGTCTGGGACCGTGGTGTGGGGGACGGCAGCGGTCTGGGACCGTGGTGTGGGGGACGGCAGCGGTCTGGGACCGTGGTGTGGGGGACGGCAACGGGGTGGACCCGTGGTGTGGGGGACGGCAGCGGTCTGGGACCGTGGTGTGGGGGACGGCAGGGGGCTGGGACAGTGGTGTGGGGGACGGCAGCGGGGTGGACCCGTGGTGTGGGGGACGGCAGCGGTCTGGGACCGTGGTGTGGGGGACGGTAGCGGGCTGGGACCGTGGTGTGGGGGACGGCAGCGGGGTGGGACCGTGGTGTGGGGGACGGCAGCGGGCTGGGACCGTGGTGTGGGGGACGGCAGCGGGCTGGGACCGTGGTGTGGGGGACGGCAGCGGGCTGGGACCGTGGTGTGGGGGACGGCAGCGGTCTGGGACCGTGGTGTGGGGGACGGCAGCGGGGTGGACCCGTGGTGTGGGGGACGGCAGGGGGCTGGGACCGTGGTGTGGGGGACGGCAGTGGGCTGGGACCGTGGTGTGGGGGACGGCAGCGGGCTGGGACCGTTATGTGGGGGACGGCAGCGGGCTGGGACCGTGGTGTGGGGGACGGCAGCGGGGTGGACCCGTGGTGTGGGGGACGGCAGCGGTCTGGGACCGTGGTGTGGGGGACGGCAGCGGGCTGGGACCGTGGTGTGGGGGACGGCAGCTGTCTGGGACCGTGGTGTGGGGGACGGCAGCGGGCTGGGACCGTGGTGTGGGGGACGGCAGCGGGGTGGACCCGAGGTGTGGGGGACGGTAGCGGTCTGGGACCGTGGTGTGGGGGACGGCAGCGGTCTGGGACCGTGGTGTGGGGGACGGCAGCGGTCTGGGACCGTGGTGTGGGGGACGGCAGGGGGCTGGGACCGAGGTGTGGGGGACGGCAGCGGGGTGGACCCGTGGTGTGGGGGACGGCAGCGGTCTGGGACCGTGGTGTGGGGGACGGTAGCGGGCTGGGACCGTGGTGTGGGGGACGGCAGCGGGGTGGGACCGTGGTGTCGGGGACGGCAGCGGGCTGGGACCGTGGTGTGGGGGACGGCAGCGGGCCGGGACCGTGGTGTGGGGGAAGGCAGCGGTCTGGGACCGTGGTGTGGGGGACGGCAGCGGGGTGGACCCGTGGTGTGGGGGACGGCAGCGGGCTGGGACCGTGGTGTGGGGGACGGCAGCGGGGTGGACCCGTGGTGTGGGGGACGGCAGCGGGGTGGGACCGTGGTGTGGGGGACGGCAGGTAGCTGGGACCGTGGTGTGGGGGACGGCAGGGGGCTGCGACCGTGGTGTGGGGGACGGCAGGGGGGTGGGACCGTGGTGGGGGGGACGGCAGGGGGGTGGGACCGTGGTGTGGGGGACGGCAGGGAGCTGGGACCGTGGTGTGGGGGACGGCAGCGGGCTGGACCCAGTAGTAGGGAGGAAGAGCCACAGGGGATTTTTTTTTTTGGGGAGAGGACCCCTGTGGACTGTGCAGTCCACAGGTAACTTTTTTTTTTTGGCCAAAGGACCCCTGTGGACTGTGCAGTCCACAGGTAACTTTTTTTTTTTCTGGGAAATATCCCGCGTGTGAGTCAGGGTTTTCAGGTAAATTTTTGTCAGTCACAGATTTTAGAAGTAAGGATTTCATATGATGAAAATAATTTCCGAGACTTAGAAGTTTGTTAAAGTCTTATCAAGAAATAATGTCATACGACTTTGTTAAAAGTTCTTATTTGTTTCTTACTTAGAAACTTGTATATTGCTATATATATCTAATTCATTTCCCTGCCATCCCCCCTCCCTCACCTTTCCCTCCCCCTGCATCTCCCACTCATATACCTCACACCCCCCTCCCTCCCCCCCTACCTCGCAATCTGTCGCCTCACCTGTGTTTACTTTAGACGTCAGCCAGACACGGCCTTCAGGTTACCTCGGTAATCGTATCTTATCTTCTCCATAATAATATCTGGACCGTCCCTCTCTCTCTCCTCCTATTTCCTTACAACTATTTTCAGAGTTTCAAATAATCATAGAAGTTTATTTATATGTTTATGACCGAATTTGTAAAAGGACCATTTTCAGAGAATATTGTCTTAGATGTTTTGTTAAAGAAAACAGCCAACTTAGCCATAACATTTAGTTTTATATCCATTTACGGCTATTTCATCTGTAAAGACCAAAATTGAACAGAGCCCAGTTTTAAGCTCATATTTCATCAGAGTCCAGTTTATACCGAAAATTCGCCAGAGTCTACTTTGAGAGCAAAATTAGTCAGAGACAGTTTTTAGCTCATATTTTATCAGAGTCCAATTATCAACAGAAATTCGCCAGAGTCTACTTTGAGAGCAAAATTAGTCAGAGACAGTTTTAGCTCATATTTCATCAGAGTCCTGTAATCTGCGAAAATTTGACAGAGTCCATTTTATACCCAATTTTCGTGTCTACTTTGTGCCAAATATTCAGAGTCCAGTTCATGATCGAAATTAATCAGAGTTCAATTAAAGACCCAAATTTGACAGAGACCACATTTTCGCTACTAGCAGTCCAATCCCCCTGAAATTTTAAACAGTCATATTTCAGACGTAGTAAATAAGATCAAGTCAGTTACTGAGCTCCAGCTCTTGTCCCCCACCCTCTTCCACCCTCAAGTCTTTGTAAATAAACCATCAATTTCCCTGAAATTTTACCCTCTGTATTTCAGACATAGTAAATATGAAGTAAAACAAATATAAAACTCTAGCTCTTGTCCTCTGTCCAAGTTCACTCATGTAAATTCATTACTCTCAGTCCAAATCACCCAACTACATTTTCAGACATAGTAAATAAAAACCAGTTCAGTTATCAAGTTTCAACTCTTGTGCCCCAGCTTAGTTCATTTGTACAAGTTCTTTATTTTCCAACTAAATCACCCTGAGATTTAAAATCACCTTATTTTCTAACGGAGTAAAATTAATCTGGACATTAGCCAAGTTTCCATTTCCTCAGCCTTAGATCATCAGACATAAATATATTCAATCAAGTCCATCTCCAGCCTAACTCTTATCCGAGTACACACATAACCCCAACCTGTGTAATTATCTTTCACCCCCTCCCACCTTCCTCCATCTCATCTCACCTTACCCTTTCCCTCCCTTACCTTCTCATCCCCAACGTATCCAAACCTTCAATAATCATACTGTATTTGCATATTTTCTCTATATTCAGCTGTGTTCTTCACATTTTGTCCATGTTTTCTGTGTTCATTCCATGTTCTACAAATGTTCACAGCATGCTCAGTTCAATTCTTTTCACCTGTTTTTTCTCATTTTTTCTGTAATCTTTCTCTTAGTCTCATTATGTTCTCTACAAATTCTAGTCATATTTTCTATGTACATCATATGTTCTCTGTATAACTTTTATACTCAATATTCATGTTCTCAATGTTCTTAGCTTGTTCTTCACATGTTCAGTGTTCATTCTTTGTAATCCCTATTCTCCTTATCATGTTTTCATGTTCTCTGTAAGTTCATATTCCCAGCATGTTCACTGTATTCATCAACTTTTCTTACATATGTTCTTTGCCATGTTCCCCATATGTTCTCTGGGTTTTTCCCCTTACATGTTATTTAACGTTCCTTAACTAAAAAAATCTTTCGCCAATCAACTAAAACATAGTCACTTTCGTCATTTCTCAACTAAACTTATTATCCAGTCAACTAAAAATTGTCAAAGGAATCTTTCCAACACTGTTCATAACTAAACTTATTCCCTAGTCATCAGAAAATAACCGTGTTCTTCATGTTTCATTGTCATTTCATAACTAAAATTATCCATCAATCAACAGAAAAAAGTCATATTCATCATCTCGTAACAGCCATTATGTTTTCGTCAAGTAAGAAAATATAGTCAAAGATATCTATCATCGTCGTTCTTAACTGACATTTATACTTTGTGGAGCACTAAAAAATAGTCAAATGTAACTTTTTCAACACTTTCGTAACTAAAATTATATGTCGCTAAGTAAGAAAAATTGTCAAAGGAATCTTTCCAGCACTGTTCTTAACTAAACTTATTCCCCAGTCATCAGAAATAACCGTGTTCTTCATGTTTCATTGTCATTTCATAACTAAAATTATCCATCAATCAACAGAAAAAGCCATGTTCATCATGTTTTGTCTTTTTGCTTAACTAAAATTATGTTTTGTCAAGTAAGAAAAAATAACCAAAGATATCTTTCATCGCTGTTCTTAACTGACATTATACTTTGGGGAGCACAAAAAATAGTCTCCCTCGTCATGTTTTCTCTTTTTCCATAACTAAAAGTATTCATCAGTCAACTAAAAAATAGTTACTTCATCATGTTTCCTTGTCATTTCTTAACTGAAATATCACTTCTCTCATCTGAAATAGTCATGTGTAGCCTCTTTCCAACACTGTTCTTAACTAAAGTAGCCTTTCACTTCGCTAATATAGTCATATTCGTCATTGTTCCTAACTAAAATTATATGTCGTTAAGTAAGAAATATAGTCAAAGACTCTCTTCGAGACATCAAAGACATCCTTTAAGACTTCAATGGGACTCTTCGAGATATCAAAAGACACTCTCAAACACTCAAAAATTTACTTGCATCCTCAAAGTTAATCTCAGAGGCATAAAAGTTATTCTCGGAGCTATCAAATTAATCTCTAAAACAACAAAAGTTAATCTCTGTCATCAAAGTTGATCTGCAAGATATCTTCGAGACATCAAAGTTACTTTTCATTACATCAAAGACGCATTCAAATACTACCCATGTTCTCAGAAGTCATTCTCAAAGTCATCAAAGTTATTCAAAGAGCTAACAAAAGTTATTCTCAGAGTCACTTTCGTTCTTCAGAGAAACTTTCCAAAACATCTTTGTTCATCAAAGTTATTCTCAGAGTTAACAAAGGTAATCTCTAACTCACTCTCGTTCATCAAAGTTGTTTCAAAGACATCAAAGTTAATCTCAGAGTTATCCAAGATATTCTCATGTCCACAAAAGTTAATCCAAGAGACGTCAAAGTTAATCTCAGACATCTTCGTTCATAAAAGTTATTCTCAGAGACATCTAAAGTTATTCTTTAAGACAACAAAGTCTTTCTCAGAGTCATCAAAGTTATTCTCAGAGTCACCTTTGTTATTCAAAGAAGCCTTCCGAGACATCCTCGTTCAACAAAAACTGTCCTCAGAGCCATCAAAAAGTTAAATACAGTCGTCAAAGTTATTCTCTAAGTATCTTTTCGTTCATCAGAGAAGCTTTCTAAGACATCTTTGTTCATCCAAGTTGTTCTCTAAGACATTAATCTTGTTCTCTAAGACATCAAAGATGTTCTCTAAATCATAAAAGTTAATCTCTAAGTTACCTTCGTTCGTCAGAGAAACTTTCCAAAACATCTTTGTTCAACAAACTTGTTTTCAAAGTCATCAAAAGTTAATCTAAGACATCTTTTTTCATCAAAGTTATTTTCAGAGACATCTAAAGTTATTATGTAAGACATAAAAGTTATTCTCAGAGTCATCAAATGTTATTCTCGAAGTCATCAAAGTTATTTTCAGAGACATCTAAAGTTATTATGTAAGACATAAAAGTTATTCTCAGAGTCATCAAATGTTATTCTCGAAGTCATCAAAGATATTTTCAGAGACATCTAAAGTTAATTTCTATGTTATAAAAGTTATTCTCAGAGACATCTAAAGTTAATCTTGGTCATCAATGTTGTTCTCCAAGACATCAAAGATGTTCTCAAAATCATAAAAGTTATTCCCAGAGCTATCAAAGTTATTCTCAAAGTCATCAAAGTTATTCAAAGAGCTAACAAAAGTTATTCTCTAAGTAACCTTTCGTTCATCAGAGAAGCTTTCTAAGACATCTTCGTTCATCAATGTTGATCTCTAAGTCACCTTGGTTCATCAAAGAAACTCTCCTTCTTCCATCAAGTTATACTTTAAGACAACATTGTTGTTCTCTAAGACATCTTCAGGCATAAAATTTCTCTCCAAATGTAACTAGTTCAGCTTTTCATATCAAACTTACACTTCTGTTAAATATATTTTCTTAGACATTTTACCTTTTAAACTGTTCTCTGAACTACACTGTTCAAACCTACGTAACCTATCCTCTCCACCCAATGTTACTTAGTTAACGTAACGTTCCTAAACCTAACTTTACCTATCCTAACATAACTTTCCTTACCTTACCTTACCTACCTTTCCTAACTTAACCTGCTTAACCTATCTTACCTATCTTACCTAACTTTACCTATCTTACCTAACTTAACTTTCATAACCTAACTTTACCTATCCTAACATAACTTACCTTACCTTCCCTATCTTACCTAACTTTACCTATCCTATCCTAACCTAACTTATCTTACCTAACTTAATCTTACATTCCCAAACTGATGTATCCTAACTTATCTAGTCAAACCAGACATGATCTAACTTACATAAGTATTCCTTCTTGTCTTTTGTGTTTCGTCAATCATTGTCTCATATTCATTTACTCATTTCTTTAGTTAATTTCTCAAATGGTCACTTATGGATTTCAAGTGCTATTTGTTAGAGATTGGATATTTAAGCATTTCAAAGAATTATAATTTCTCAAATGGACGTTTTTGCATTTCAAGTGCTATTTGTTAGAGATTGGATATTTAAGCATTTCAAAGAATTTTTGTTATATATGGGCATTTACTCATTTCAAGGGATAATTTCTCAAATGGACGTTTTTGCATTTCAAGTGTTATTTGTTTAAGATTGGGTGTTTAACCATTTCAAAGGTTTTTGTTATATATGGGAACTTACTCGTTTCAAGGGCTAATTTCTCAAATGGTCATTTTTGCAGATCAAGGGTTATTTGTTAAAGTTCATCAAGTTGCTCATAAGTTGTATTTATTATGTTTGTTATCATTTATTCTTATTCCCCAACCCCTTAACCTAACCTCTTGTAATCTTAGTGTATTTGGTAGGTTCTATCATATGTTCTTATTCCCCAACCCTTTAACCTAACCTTTCAGATGTAGTTTATGGTGTTTTTGACGTATTTGTTGAATATATTATCCTTTTCCTAACCTTTCTGATGTAGTTTTGTTTCTCCTTTCGTATATTTTTACCCAAACCTTCTTTCCATCTTTACTTTGATTCTCCTACTCCTTCTAACCCTCCTTTTCTATCTCTCTCCCTTATTCTCTCTCTTCCTCCCCCTCTCTCTCCCTCATTTGCTCAAATGCTCTCTTGTTTCTCAAATTCAAGTCTTAATGCCCCCATTCTCACACCCTCACTCTCATTCACTTAGTTTTCTTTTTTCTCAAATTCAAGTCTTAGTTCCCCCATGCCCACACTCTCTCTCTCATTCTCTCTTCTTTGGTCCCATTTTCTTCCGCCCCCTCTCTCTTACTCCTTGCTCTTCTTTCATGCTCTCACTCCCTTGAGCTCTTGTTTTTCTCAAATTCAAGTCTTAGTGCTCCCATGCTCTTCCTCCCCCCTCTCTCTTACTCTTTTCTCCTCTTTTCATGCTCTCACTCACTTGCTCTCTTGTTTTTCTCAATTTCAAGTCTTAGTAGATCTGATTCTTTACTATTGTAATTTTTATTATTACTATGATAAAGAATGAACTTATATGTGAAAACAAAGTAAAAGAAGGAAAGAAGGTTAAGTGGGATGGTGGGTTTGGGTAAAAATATACGAAAGGAGAAACAAAACTACATCAGAAAGGTTAGGAAAAGGATAATATATTCAACAAATACGTCAAAAACACCATAAACTACATCTGAAAGGTTAGGTTAAAGGGTTGGGGAATAAGAACATATGATAGAACCTACCAAATACACTAAGATTACAAGAGGTTAGGTTAAGGGGTTGGGGAATAAGAATAAATGATAACAAACATAATAAATACAACTTATGAGCAACTTGATGAACTTTAACAAATAACCCTTGATCTGCAAAAATGACCATTTGAGAAATTGGCCCTTGAAACGAGTAAGTTCCCATATATAACAAAAACCTTTGAAATGGTTAAACACCCAATCTTAAACAAATAACACTTGAAATGCAAAAACGTCCATTTGAGAAATTATCCCTTGAAATGAGTAAATGCCCATATATAACAAAAATTCTTTGAAATGCTTAAATATCCAATCTCTAACAAATAGCACTTGAAATGCAAAAACGTCCATTTGAGAAATTATAATTCTTTGAAATGCTTAAATATCCAATCTCTAACAAATAGCACTTGAAATCCATAAGTGACCATTTGAGAAATTAACTAAAGAAATGAGTAAATGAATATGAGACAATGATTGACGAAACACAAAAGACAAGAAGGAATACTTATGTAAGTTAGATCATGTCTGGTTTGACTAGATAAGTTAGGATACATCAGTTTGGGAATGTAAGATTAAGTTAGGTAAGACAAGTTAGGTTAGGATAGGATAGGTAAAGTTAGGTAAGATAGGGAAGGTAAGGTAAGTTATGTTAGGATAGGTAAAGTTAGGTTATGAAAGTTAAGTTAGGTAAGATAGGTAAAGTTAGGTAAGATAGGTAAGATAGGTTAAGCAGGTTAAGTTAGGAAAGGTAGGTAAGGTAAGGTAAGGAAAGTTATGTTAGGATAGGTAAAGTTAGGTTTAGGAACGTTACGTTAACTAAGTAACATTGGGTGGAGAGGATAGGTTACGTAGGTTTGAACAGTGTAGTTCAGAGAACAGTTTAAAAGGTAAAATGTCTAAGAAAATATATTTAACAGAAGTGTAAGTTTGATATGAAAAGCTGAACTAGTTACATTTGGAGAGAAATTTTATGCCTGAAGATGTCTTAGAGAACAACAATGTTGTCTTAAAGTATAACTTGATGGAAGAAGGAGAGTTTCTTTGATGAACCAAGGTGACTTAGAGATCAACATTGATGAACGAAGATGTCTTAGAAAGCTTCTCTGATGAACGAAAGGTTACTTAGAGAATAACTTTTGTTAGCTCTTTGAATAACTTTGATGACTTTGAGAATAACTTTGATAGCTCTGGGAATAACTTTTATGATTTTGAGAACATCTTTGATGTCTTGGAGAACAACATTGATGACCAAGATTAACTTTAGATGTCTCTGAGAATAACTTTTATAACATAGAAATTAACTTTAGATGTCTCTGAAAATATCTTTGATGACTTCGAGAATAACATTTGATGACTCTGAGAATAACTTTTATGTCTTACATAATAACTTTAGATGTCTCTGAAAATAACTTTGATGACTTCGAGAATAACATTTGATGACTCTGAGAATAACTTTTATGTCTTACATAATAACTTTAGATGTCTCTGAAAATAACTTTGATGAAAAAAGATGTCTTAGATTAACTTTTGATGACTTTGAAAACAAGTTTGATGAACAAAGATGTTTTGGAAAGTTTCTCTGACGAACGAAGGTAACTTAGAGATTAACTTTTATGATTTAGAGAACATCTTTGATGTCTTAGAGAACAAGATTAATGTCTTAGAGAACAACTTGGATGAACAAAGATGTCTTAGAAAGCTTCTCTGATGAACGAAAAGATACTTAGAGAATAACTTTGACGACTGTATTTAACTTTTTGATGGCTCTGAGGACAGTTTTTGTTGAACGAGGATGTCTCGGAAGGCTTCTTTGAATAACAAAGGTGACTCTGAGAATAACTTTGATGACTCTGAGAAAGACTTTGTTGTCTTAAAGAATAACTTTAGATGTCTCTGAGAATAACTTTTATGAACGAAGATGTCTGAGATTAACTTTGACGTCTCTTGGATTAACTTTTGTGGACATGAGAATATCTTGGATAACTCTGAGATTAACTTTGATGTCTTTGAAACAACTTTGATGAACGAGAGTGAGTTAGAGATTACCTTTGTTAACTCTGAGAATAACTTTGATGAACAAAGATGTTTTGGAAAGTTTCTCTGAAGAACGAAAGTGACTCTGAGAATAACTTTTGTTAGCTCTTTGAATAACTTTGATGACTTTGAGAATGACTTCTGAGAACATGGGTAGTATTTGAATGCGTCTTTGATGTAATGAAAAGTAACTTTGATGTCTCGAAGATATCTTGCAGATCAACTTTGATGACAGAGATTAACTTTTGTTGTTTTAGAGATTAATTTGATAGCTCCGAGAATAACTTTTATGCCTCTGAGATTAACTTTGAGGATGCAAGTAAATTTTTGAGTGTTTGAGAGTGTCTTTTGATATCTCGAAGAGTCCCATTGAAGTCTTAAAGGATGTCTTTGATGTCTCGAAGAGAGTCTTTGACTATATTTCTTACTTAACGACATATAATTTTAGTTAGGAACAATGACGAATATGACTATATTAGCGAAGTGAAAGGCTACTTTAGTTAAGAACAGTGTTGGAAAGAGGCTACACATGACTATTTCAGATGAGAGAAGTGATATTTCAGTTAAGAAATGACAAGGAAACATGATGAAGTAACTATTTTTTAGTTGACTGATGAATACTTTTAGTTATGGAAAAAGAGAAAACATGACGAGGGAGACTATTTTTTGTGCTCCCCAAAGTATAATGTCAGTTAAGAACAGCGATGAAAGATATCTTTGGTTATTTTTTCTTACTTGACAAAACATAATTTTAGTTAAGCAAAAAGACAAAACATGATGAACATGGCTTTTTCTGTTGATTGATGGATAATTTTAGTTATGAAATGACAATGAAACATGAAGAACACGGTTATTTCTGATGACTGGGGAATAAGTTTAGTTAAGAACAGTGCTGGAAAGATTCCTTTGACAATTTTTCTTACTTAGCGACATATAATTTTAGTTACGAAAGTGTTGAAAAAGTTACATTTGACTATTTTTTAGTGCTCCACAAAGTATAAATGTCAGTTAAGAACGACGATGATAGATATCTTTGACTATATTTTCTTACTTGACGAAAACATAATGGCTGTTACGAAATGATGAATATGACTTTTTTCTGTTGATTGATGGATAATTTTAGTTATGAAATGACAATGAAACATGAAGAACACGGTTATTTTCTGATGACTAGGGAATAAGTTTAGTTATGAACAGTGTTGGAAAGATTCCTTTGACAATTTTTAGTTGACTGGATAATAAGTTTAGTTGAGAAATGACGAAAGTGACTATGTTTTAGTTGATTGGCGAAAGATTTTTTTAGTTAAGGAACGTTAAATAACATGTAAGGGGAAAAACCCAGAGAACATATGGGGAACATGGCAAAGAACATATGTAAGAAAAGTTGATGAATACAGTGAACATGCTGGGAATATGAACTTACAGAGAACATGAAAACATGATAAGGAGAATAGGGATTACAAAGAATGAACACTGAACATGTGAAGAACAAGCTAAGAACATTGAGAACATGAACATTGAGTATAAAAGTTATACAGAGAACATATGATGTACATAGAAAATATGACTAGAATTTGTAGAGAACATAATGAGACTAAGAGAAAGATTACAGAAAAAATGAGAAAAAACAGGTGAAAAGAATTGAACTGAGCATGCTGTGAACATTTGTAGAACATGGAATGAACACAGAAAACATGGACAAAATGTGAAGAACACAGCTGAATATAGAGAAAATATGCAAATACAGTATGATTATTGAAGGTTTGGATACGTTGGGGATGAGAAGGTAAGGGAGGGAAAGGGTAAGGTGAGATGAGATGGAGGAAGGTGGGAGGGGGGTGAAAGATAATTACACAGGTTGGGGTTATGTGTGTACTCGGATAAGAGTTAGGCTGGAGATGGACTTGATTGAATATATTTATGTCTGATGATCTAAGGCTGAGGAAATGGAAACTTGGCTAATGTCCAGATTAATTTTACTCCGTTAGAAAATAAGGTGATTTTAAATCTCAGGGTGATTTAGTTGGAAAATAAAGAACTTGTACAAATGAACTAAGCTGGGGCACAAGAGTTGAAACTTGATAACTGAACTGGTTTTTATTTACTATGTCTGAAAATGTAGTTGGGTGATTTGGACTGAGAGTAATGAATTTACATGAGTGAACTTGGACAGAGGACAAGAGCTAGAGTTTTATATTTGTTTTACTTCATATTTACTATGTCTGAAATACAGAGGGTAAAATTTCAGGGAAATTGATGGTTTATTTACAAAGACTTGAGGGTGGAAGAGGGTGGGGGACAAGAGCTGGAGCTCAGTAACTGACTTGATCTTATTTACTACGTCTGAAATATGACTGTTTAAAATTTCAGGGGGATTGGACTGCTAGTAGCGAAAATGTGGTCTCTGTCAAATTTGGGTCTTTAATTGGACTCTGATTAATTTCGATCATGAACTGGACTCTGAATATTTGGCACAAAGTAGACTCTGGCGAATTTTCGGTATAAACTGGACTCTGATGAAATTTGAGCTTAAAACTGTCTGTGACTAATTTGCTCACAAAGTGGACTCTGTTCATTTTTAGGTATAAAATGGTCTCTGATGAAATATGAGCTAAAACTGTCTCTGACTAATTTGATCTCAAAGTAGACTCTGGCGAATTTCTGTTGATAATTGGACTCTGATGAAATATGAGCTAAATACTGTCTCTGACTAATTTTGCTCACAAAGTAGACTCTGACGAAAATTGGGTATAAAATGGACTCTGTCAAATTTTCGCAGATTACAGGACTCTGATGAAATATGAGCTAAAACTGTCTCTGACTAATTTTGCTCTCAAAGTAGACTCTGGCGAATTTCTGTTGATAATTGGACTCTGATGAAATATGAGCTAAAAACTGTCTCTGACTAATTTTGCTCTCAAAGTAGACTCTGGCGAATTTTCGGTATAAACTGGACTCTGATGAAATATGAGCTTAAAACTGGGCTCTGTTCAATTTTGGTCTTTACAGATGAAATAGCCGTAAATGGATATAAAACTAAATGTTATGGCTAAGTTGGCTGTTTTCTTTAACAAAACATCTAAGACAATATTCTCTGAAAATGGTCCTTTTACAAATTCGGTCATAAACATATAAATAAACTTCTATGATTATTTGAAACTCTGAAAATAGTTGTAAGGAAATAGGAGGAGAGAGAGAGGGACGGTCCAGATATTATTATGGAGAAGATAAGATACGATTACCGAGGTAACATGAAGGCCGTGTCTGGCTGACGTCTAAAGTAAACACAGGTGAGGCGACAGATTGCGAGGTAGGGGGGGAGGGAGGGGGGTGTGAGGTATATGAGTGGGAGATGCAGGGGGAGGGAAAGGTGAGGGAGGGGGGATGGCAGGGAAATGAATTAGATATATATAGCAATATACAAGTTTCTAAGTAAGAAACAAATAAGAACTTTTAACAAAGTCGTATGACATTATTTCATGATAAGACTTTAACAAACTTCTAAGTCTCGGAAATTATTTTCATCATAAGAAATCCTTACTTCTAAAATCTGTGACTGACAAAAATTTACCTGAAAACCCTGACTCACACGCGGGATATTTCGCAGAAAAAAAAAAAGTTACCTGTGGACTGCACAGTCCACAGGGGTCCTTTGGCCAAAAAAAAAAAGTTACCTGTGGACTGCACAGTCCACAGGGGTCCTCTCCCCCCCAAAAAAAATCCCCTGTGGCTCTTCCTCCCTACTACTGGACCCGTGGTGAGGGGGAAGGCAGGGGGCTGGGACCGTGGTGTGGGGGACGGCAGCGGTCTGGGACCGTGGTGTGGGGGACGGCAGGGGGCTGGGACCGTGGTGTGGGGGACGGCAGGGGGCTGGGACCGTGGTGTGGGGGACGGCAGGGGGCTGGGACCGTGGTGTGGGGGACGGCAGCGGGGTGGACCCGTGGTGTGGGGGACGGCAGGGGGCTGGGACCGTTGTGTGGGGGACAGCAGCGGGCTGGGACCGTGGTGTGGGGGACGGCAGGGGGCTGGGACCGTGATGTGGGGGACGGCAGCGGGCTGGGACCGTGGTGTGGGGGACGGCAGCGGGCTGGGACCGTGGTGTGGGGGACGGCAGGGAGCTGGGACCGTGGTGTGGGGGACGGCAGGGGGGTGGGACCGTGGTGTGGGGGACGGCAGGGGGCTGGGACCGTGGTGTGGGGGACGGCAGCGGTCTGGGACCGTGTTGTGGGGGACGGCAGCGGTCTGGGACCGTGGTGTGGGGGACGGCAGGGGGGTGGGACTGTGGTGTAGGGGACGGCAGGGGGGTGGGACCGTGGTGTGGGGGACGGCAGCGGGGTGGGACCGTGGTGTGGGGGACGGCAGCGGGGTGGGACCGTGGTGTGGGGGACAGCAGCGGGCTGGGACCGTGGTGTGGGGGACGGCAGGGGGCTGGGACCGTGGTGTGTGGGACGGCAGCGGTCTGGGACCGTGGTGTGGGGGACGGCAGGAGTCTGGGACCGTGGTGTGGGGGACGGCAGGGGGCTGGGACCGTGGTGTGTGGGACGGCAGCGGTCTGGGACCGTGTTGTGGGGGACGGCAGCGGTCTGGGACCGTGGTGTGGGGGACGGCAGGGGGGTGGGACCGTGGTGTGGGGGGACGGTAGCGGGCTGGGACCGTGGTGTGGGGGATGGCAGCGGGGTGGGACCGTGGTGTGGGGGACGGCAGCGGGCTGGGACCGTGGTGTGGGGGACGGCAGCGGGCTGGGACCGTGGTGTGGGGGACGGCAGCGGTCTGGGACCGTGGTGTGGGGGACGGCAGCGGGGTGGACCCGTGGTGTGGGGGACGGCAGGGGGCTGGGACCGTGGTGTGGGGGACGGCAGCGGGCTGGGACCGTGGTGTGGGGGACGGCAGCGGGCTGGAGCCGTGGTGTGGGGGACGGCAGCGGGCTGGGACCGTGGTGTGGGGGACGGCAGCGGGGTGGACCCGTGGTGTGGGGGACGGCAGCGGGGTGGGACCGTGGTGTGGGGGACGGCAGGGAGCTGGGACCGTGGTGTGGGGGACGGCAGGGGGCTGGGACCGTGGTGTGGGGGACGGCAGGGGGGTGGGACCGTGGTGTGGGGGACGGCAGGGGGGTGGGACCGTGGTGTGGGGGACGGCAGGAAGCTGGGACCGTGGTGTGGGGGACGGCAGCGGGCTGGACCCGTGGTGAGGGGGACGGCAGGGGGCTGGGACCGTGGTGTGGGGGACGGCAGCGGTCTGGGACCGTGGTGTGGGGGACGGCAGGGGGCTGGGACCGTGGTGTGGGGGACGGCAGGGGGCTGGGACCGTGGTGTGGGGGACGGCAGCGGGGTGGACCCGTGGTGTGGGGGACGGCAGGGGGCTGGGACCGTGGTGTGGGGGACAGCAGCGGTCTGGGACCGTGGTGTGGGGGACGGCAGCGGGGTGGACCCGTGGTGTGGGGGACGGCAGGGGGCTGGGACCGTGGTGTGGGGGACGGCAGCGGGCTGGGACCGTGGTGTGGGGGACGGCAGCGGGCTGGGACCGTGGTGTGGGGGACGGCAGCGGGCTGGGACCGTGGTGTGGGGGGACGGCAGCGGGGTGGGACCATGGTGTGGGGGACGGCAGGGGGCTGGGACCGTGGTGTGGGGGACGGCAGCGGGCTGGGACCGTGGTGTGGGGGACGGCAGGGAGCTGGGACCGTGGTGTGGGGGACGGCAGGGGGCTGGGACCGTGGTGTGGGGGACGGCAGGGGGGTGGGACCGTGGTGTGGGGGACGGCAGGGGGGTGGGACCGTGGTGTGGGGGACGGCAGGAAGCTGGGACCGTGGTGTGGGGGACGGCAGCGGGCTGGACCCGTGGTGAGGGGGACGGCAGGGGGCTGGGACCGTGGTGTGGGGGACGGCAGCGGTCTGGGACCGTGGTGTGGGGGACGGCAGGGGGCTGGGACCGTGGTGTGGGGGACAGCAGCGGGCTGGGACCGTGGTGTGGGGGACGGCAGGGGGCTGGGACCGTGGTGTGTGGGACGGCAGCGGTCTGGGACCGTGGTGTGGGGGACGGCAGGAGTCTGGGACCGTGGTGTGGGGGACGGCAGGGGGCTGGGACCGTGGTGTGTGGGACGGCAGCGGTCTGGGACCGTGTTGTGGGGGAAGGCAGCGGTCTGGGACCGTGGTGTGGGGGACGGCAGGGGGGTGGGACCGTGGTGTGGGGGGACGGTAGCGGGCTGGGACCGTGGTGTGGGGGATGACAGCGGGGTGGGACCGTGGTGTGGGGGACGGCAGCGGGCTGGGACCGTGGTGTGGGGGACGGCAGCGGGCTGGGACCGTGGTGTGGGGGACGGCAGCGGGCTGGGACCGTGGTGTGGGGGACGGCAGCGGTCTGGGACCGTGGTGTGGGGGACGGCAGCGGGGTGGACCCGTGGTGTGGGGGACGGCAGGGGGCTGGGACCGTGGTGTGGGGGACGGCAGCGGGCTGGGACCGTGGTGTGGGGGACGGCAGCGGGCTGGGACCGTGGTGTGGGGGACGGCAGCGGGCTGGGACCGTGGTGTGGGGGACGGCAGCGGGGTGGACCCGTGGTGTGGGGGACGGCAGCGGGGTGGGACCGTGGTGTGGGGGACGGCAGGGAGCTGGGACCGTGGTGTGGGGGACGGCAGGGGGCTGGGACCGTGGTGTGGGGGACGGCAGGGGGGTGGGACCGTGGTGTGGGGGACGGCAGGGGGGTGGGACCGTGGTGTGGGAGACGGCAGGAAGCTGGGACCGTGGTGTGGGGGACGGCAGCGGGCTGGACCCGTGGTGAGGGGGACGGCAGGGGGCTGGGACCGTGGTGTGGGGGACGGCAGCGGTCTGGGACCGTGGTGTGGGGGACGGCAGGGGGCTGGGACCGTGGTGTGGGGGACGGCAGGGGGCTGGGACCGTGGTGTGGGGGACGGCAGCGGGGTGGACCCGTGGTGTGGGGGACGGCAGGGGGCTGGGACCGTGGTGTGGGGGACAGCAGCGGTCTGGGACCGTGGTGTGGGGGACGGCAGCGGGGAGGACCCGTGGTGTGGGGGACGGCAGGGGGCTGGGACCGTGGTGTGTGGGACGGCAGCGGGCTGGGACCGTGGTGTGGGGGACGGCAGCGGGCTGGGACCGTGGTGTGGGGGACGGCAGCGGGCTGGGACCGTGGTGTGGGGGGACGGCAGCGGGGTGGGACCATGGTGTGGGGGACGGCAGGGGGCTGGGACCGTGGTGTGGGGGACGGCAGCGGGCTGGGACCGTGGTGTGGGGGACGGCAGCATGCTGGGACCGTGGTGTGGGGGACGGCAGCGGGCTGGGACCGTGGTGTGGGGGACGGCAGGGAGCTGGGACCGTGGTGTGGGGGACGGCAGGGGGCTGGGACCGTGGTGTGGGGGACGGCAGGGGGGTGGGACCGTGGTGTGGGGGACGGCAGGGGGGTGGGACCGTGGTGTGGGGGACGGCAGGAAGCTGGGACCGTGGTGTGGGGGACGGCAGCGGGCTGGACCCGTGGTGAGGGGGACGGCAGGGGGCTGGGACCGTGGTGTGGGGGACGGCAGCGGTCTGGGACCGTGGTGTGGGGGACGGCAGGGGGCTGGGACCGTGGTGTGGGGGACGGCAGGGGGCTGGGACCGTGGTGTGGGGGACGGCAGCGGGGTGGACCCGTGGTGTGGGGGACGGCAGGGGGCTGGGACCGTGGTGTGGGGGACAGCAGCGGGCTGGGACCGTGGTGTGGGGGACGGCAGCGGGCTGGGACCGTGGTGTGGGGGACGGCAGCGGGCTGGGACCGTGGTGTGGGGGACGGCAGCGGGCTGGGACCGTGGTGTGGGGTACGGCAGGGAGCTGGGACCGTGGTGTGGGGGACGGCAGGGGGGTGTAACCGTGGTGTGGGGGACGGCAGGGGGCTGGGACCGTGGTGTGGGGGACGGCAGCGGTCTGGGACCGTGTTGTGGGGGACGGCAGCGGTCTGGGACCGTGGTGTGGGGGACGGCAGGGGGGTGGGACCGTGGTGTAGGGGACGGCAGCGGGGTGGGACCGTGGTGTGGGGGACGGCAGCGGGCTGGGACCGTGGTGTGGGGGACGGCAGGGGGCTGGGACCGTGGTGTGTGGGACGGCAGCGGTCTGGGACCGTGGTGTGGGGGACGGCAGGGGTCTGGGACCGTGGTGTGGGGGATGGCAGGGGGCTGGGACCATGGTGTAAGGGACGGCAGGGGTCTGGGACCGTGGTGTAAGGGACGGCAAGGGTCTGGGACCGTGGTGTAAGGGACGGCAAGGGTCTGGGACCGTGGTGTGTGGGATGGCTGTGGGCTGGGACCGTGGTGTAAGGGACGGCAGGGGTCTGGGACCGTGGTGTAAGGGACGGCAAGGGTCTGGGACCGTGGTGTAAGGGACGGCAAGGGTCTGGGACCGTGGTGTAAGGGACGGCAAGGGTCTGGGACCGTGGTGTGGGGGATGGCAGGGGGCTGGGACCGTGGTGTAAGGGACGGCAGGGGTCTGGGACCGTGGTGTGGGGGATGGCAGGGGGCTGGGACCGTGGTGTTATGGACGGCAGGGGTCTGGGACCGTGGTGTGGGGGACGGCAGGGGGCTGGGACCGTGGTGTAAGGGACGGCAGGGGGGTGGGACCGTGGTTTGGCGGGTTATCTTGAGGTTATCTTGAGATGATTTCGGGACTTTTTAGTGTCCCCGCGGCCCGGTCCTCGACCAGGCCTCCACCCCCAGGAAGCAGCTCGTGACAGCTACCTAACACCCAGGTACCTATTTTACTGCTAGGTAACATGGCCATAGGGTGAAAGAAACTCTGATCATTGTTTCTCCCCGGCGCCTGGGATCGAACCCACAATCACAAGATGACAAGTCCAGCGTGCTGTTCGCTTGGCCGACCGGCTCCACGGGACGGCGGACGGGACGGCTGATAGGTGGACCAGATGTGTTTGGGACGGCAGCGGGCTGGGACCTTGGTGTGGGGGACGGCAGCGGGCTGGGACCGTGGTGTGGGGGACGGCAGCGGGCTGGGACATTGGTGTGGGGGACGGCAGCGGGCTGGGACCGTGGTGTGGGGGACGGCAGTGGGCTGGGACCTTGCTGTGGGGGACGGCAGCGGGCTGGGACCTTGGTTTGGGGGACGGCAGCGGGCTGGGACCTTGATGTGGGGGACGGCAGCGGGCAGGGACCGTGGTGTGGGGGACGGCAGCGGGCTGGGACCGTTGTGTGAGGGACGGCAGGGGGCTGGGACCGTGGTGTGAGGGACGGCAGGGGGCTGGACCCGTGGTGTGGGCGACGGTAGGGGGCTGGGACCGTGGTGTGGGGGACGGCAGGGGGCTGGGACCGTGGTGTGGGGGACGGCAGGGGGCTGGGACCGTGGTGTGGGGGACGGCAGGGGGCTGGGACCGTGGTGTGGGGGACGGCAGCGGGCTGGGACCGTGGTGTGGGGGACGGCAGCGGGCTGGGACCGTGGTGTGGGGGACGGCAGGGGGCTGGGACCGTGGTGTGTGGGACGGCAGCGGGCTGGGACCGTGGTGTGGGGGACGGCAGGGGGCTGGGACCGTGGTGTGTGGGACGGCAGGGGGCTGAGACCGTGGTGTGGGGGACGGCAGGGGGCTGGGACCGTGGTGTGGGGGACGGCAGGGGGCTGGGACCGTGGTGTGGGGGACGGCAGGGGGCTGGGACCGTGGTGTGGGGGACGGCAGGGGGCTGGGACCGTGGTGTGGGGGACGGCAGGGGGCTGGGACCGTGGTGTGGGGGACGGCAGGGGGCTGGGACCGTGGTGTGGGGGACGGCAGGGGGCTGGGACCGTGGTGTGGGGGACGGCAGGGAGCTGGACCCGTGAGTTTGTCAACTCTTTTACTGTGACGGTCGACCGACGGTCTCGCTTCATGCAAGTCGGCGCTCAATCCCCGACCAGCCAAAACACTACAGTCATGGTACAAACACAAAACCATCATGGTACAAACACAAAACCATCATGGTACAAACACAAAACCATCATGGTACAAACACTAAACCATCATGGTACAAACACAAAACCATCATGGTACAAACACTAAACCATCATGGTACAAACACTAAACCATCATGGTATAAACACTAAACCATCATGGTACAAACACTAAACCATCATGGTACAAACACTAAACCATCATGGTACAAACACTAAACCATCATGGTACAAACACTGAACCCTCATGGTACAAACATTAAACCATCATGGTACAAACACTAAACCATCATGGTACAAACACTAAACCATCATGGTACAAACACTAAAGCATCATGGTACAAACACTAAACCATCATTGTACAAACACTAACGCATCATGGTACAAACACTAAACCATCATGGTACAAACACTAAACCCTCATGGTACAATTATGGTTAATTTTTTGTCCCACGACATTTCAGAGCTTTTGTTGCATATTTGTAAAGTTATTTTTTAAAAAATATTTTTTTACTGTCCGTCATTTACTATAATTAATGCTCTTATAATAAGGGTTTTGTCTGGTACATAATATTGACTGTTGTTCCCTGATCTTATTCATGTTATTGCTTGCTGGTTTTAACTAATTGTAAACATATTGTTATTTTTGCCAAGTCAAATTTTGAATAAATTTTACATCATTTCTTTCTTCTATTTTCTTGCGTCGTTAGGGTTAGTTTTGTCAAGCTTTTCTTGTTACTCCATTTTCCAAAATTCCTGGACCAGCCTGAATGCAACTTTTTTCATTTCTGTTTCATTAAGAAGACTCCACTCCAGGGTGCATACTCTCTGACTGGTCTCACGTAGGTTGAGCAGTGTTCTCAAAGCCCCTTTATTGAGGCTGGTGTTTGTAGCCTTCATGTTCGCAGGGACCAATGTTCAGCGAGCATTATTCATGTCAGCCTTAAGAGTAACAAAGGCACTAGTGTATATTTCATTTACAGATTCAAGGAGGCGGGTTTAGTTTTAAAATGTAATGGCCTCCTGGTCCTTTGGTTCTTGTTCTCTAATGTTAGTATTTTACATATTTGTAATCATGTAATGAATTTCGCTTCATCTTCCAGCATTGGCGTGACGGGCCTTACCACCGTGAGTGTTGACGCTGGTCAAGGACACTATGGTGTGACGGGCCTTACCACCGTGGGTGTTGACGCTGGTCAAGGACACTATGGTGTGACGGGCCTTACCACTGTGGGTGTTGACGCTGGTCAAGGACACTATGGTGTGAGGGGTCTTACCACCGTGGGTGTTGACGCTGGTCAAGGACACTATGGTGTGACGGGTCTTACCACCGTGGGTGTTGACGCTGTTCAAGGACACTATGGTGTGACGGGTCTTACCACCGTGGGTGCTGACGCTGGTCAAGGACACTATGGTGTGACGGGCCTTACCCCCGTGGGTGTTGATGCTGGTCAGGGACACTATGGTGTGACGGGCCTTACCCCCGTGAGTGTTGACGCTGGTCAAGGACACTATGGTGTGATGGGCCTTACCCCCGTGGGTGTTGACGCTGGTCAAGGACACTATGGTGTGATGGGTCTTACCCCCGTGGGTGTTGACGCTGGTCAGGGACACTATGGTGTGACACATCTTACCACCGTGGGTGTTGACGCTGGTCAGGAACACTATGGTGTGACGAACCTTACCACCGTGGGTGTTGACGCTGGTCAGGGACACTATGGTGTGACGGGTTTTACCCCCGTGGGTGTTGACGCTGGTCAGGGACACTATGGTGTGATGGGTCTTACCACCGTGGGTGTTGACGCTGGTCAAGGACACTATGGTGTGACGGGTCTCACCACCGTGGGTGTTGACGCTGGTCAGGGACACTATGGTGTGACGGATCTTACCACCGTGGGTGTTGACGCTGTTCAAGGACACTATGGTGTGACGGGTCTTACCAAAGTGGGTGTTGACGCTGGTCAAGGACACTATGGTGTGACGGGTCTTACCACCGTGGGTGTTGACGCTGGTCAAGAGCACTATGGTGTGACGGGTCTTAGCACCGTGGGTGTTGACGCTGGTCAGGGACACTATGGTGTGATGGGTCTTACCACCGTGGGTGTTGACGCTGGTCAGGGACACTATGGTGTGATGGGCCTTACCCCCGTGGGTGTTGACGCTGGTCAGGGACTGTTACGGCCCTCTTGGGTCGCAACTGGGTTCTTACTCTGATGTCGTTAGAGGAAGGGTATCCGGCCCCAAGCCAGTAGTGGCTTTTAAGGGATGTGATCCACAACGCAAGTAAATTAAAAGGGGGAAGGGAAAGAAAGGCAAAAACTTAAGATTATAATTAATACCTTCACCAATAAATATATATAAGAAGATTACATGGAGGGGGGGGGGGGTATAAACACTGCACAGGGGTATTATCTACACTGTCGTCTTCTTCTGAAGACTCTGGATCTTCTCGGTGCTCTCGTGGCCTCACGACGAATCCTTCGAAAAGCTGAGTCTACCCCGGCCACAGGTCAGCCAAAACACAGTTCCACTGGGGGCACCGCCATGGAGGCCGTCAACCACAAAACCAGTAGATAACTGGCAGGTTCCGAATCAGCAACGCTGGTTAGGCCACTCCACGAGCGATACTAGGGTAGCGCCCTAGTCAGGAGCCTCGTGTGATACCACAGATCACTCTCCTGTCCACAATACCCCAGTGGTTAATCGTCTCCACCAGTCAGCCCCGGGTACGACAATCCTTCAACTGTCACTTCACTGGCCGGGTAACACCACAGTGTTCATCCGGGAGGAGACTCACAGCTGCTGCAGCAAACACTTGGTAATGAGACGGCTGCCTTGGGTAGACTGACTCAACTTCCCTTACAGCAGTCCCAGGTCGACTCTGGAAGCAGTCACGTCAGCAGTAACAGGGACACACTAAAGCACCTCACTTACAGGCTCAGACACAAACGCCCGACGTATCCACTCCATAGATGGCGTTGTCGTCTGAGCACCACCTCACCAGAGGTCAGCAGCGGCTGTGTTGTGAGCTGAACAGGACTTTGAAACTGGCCCTTGTGGCCAGTACACTTCGTTCTCACCAGGTGTCGTCGTCCATTTGGAGGGGGTTTCGGGAGCTGACCCACAGATGGCGTGGTCGTCACTGCTCCAGGCCCGGATGCTGGATTCGGGTTCGTAACACCTCCCCACCAAAAAGAATTTGGTTTGGGGTTCTATAAAGAGAAACACAAACCAAATTATTACGGGAACACAACTCCAAATGGACTCACATGCTTTATAAACTGGAGCGGCGAGGCTGCCTTGTCCACAGAACTGTCCTACTGGGCAATTCCGGCACAACGGGAACTTGCTGATAGAAGGCAATGACCTGCCTGACGTAATTTTCCACCTCTCCACTGCGAGGGGGGGCATCATCTCGCATCTCTCGAGTAAGGATCGATATCGACCCGATCTAGGGCGACTCGACACTTCCCTATGTCGTGGCACCGATGATGGCTGGTCACAGACGGCATTTCTGGTGCCGGTCCGGTAGTCCTTCAGGGAGACGGGAACCTGGAATACAGGGGTCGGATCATTTAGAGTCACAGCGACAGTTAAATCAGTACTCACAGCATACGCCTCTACTAGGCTCACACCTAGTTCCAACGGGGCTGTTCGTACATCGAAGATGGCATTCGCTCTGCCACCGTCAGGTCGACCAACGTTCCGCATAACGCTGCATCTAGACTCAGCAATCACGCGGGGGGTGTCAACCTGTCGGAAACAGTCACTCACATTATCATATCTCGTACCTCCTGTATCTACCATCACCTTCCAGGTTCCTTCTTCGACTGCACCACTCACTGTGCACGTCTCCAATCCCTGGGACCTCTTCTCGATGTTCAAGGGAGCCACCATCCGTCGGGTCGTCCACTGGTCCTTACTGAGAACACATACAAGAATCAAACAAAATACCGCTAGGAAACATTTGGTCAACTGAGGGATAAGCTTCCTGAGCCTGTAATGTCCATAGCCGGCTATATCCATTAGCCTGGTTTGGACCAAAGAGGGCACTAGAACTTTCGCACATACCTCATATACCTCCGACGTCTAGGGAATCTCTGGCCGGTTCAATGAACGCTGTACCTTGCCATACCGCAAGTACTCATCCGCCTTCGCTCCAGACTCATTGGTATCCGTGGGTGCTTGCACACGAGGCCTCCCTTCTTGCTCAGTCGCTTCTGCTACCTGAACCGCATGTTCCTCGTCGGGAGAAGAATCAGGAGACTCTGCTAGAACACTGTCGATCTGCGGGTGAGAGGACAAATTAAACATGTTTAATTCCGATCCTGTCCGTACCTGGATATTACCACTGCCTGCTATCACCTCTGACCTTGCTGTTTCGGCTGACTCGTCCACAATCTTGGGATGATTGGTGCTCCAACCTGTCACCATGTCGTTGGCTAGTATCACGTCAATCCCAGCTACAGGGAGGGTATCGACTACTGCCAACACACATGTGCCGCTGAAGTAAGGCGAGTCGAGATGTACCGGCACTAAGGGGGCGATATACTGCGTTCTAGGAAACCCAACCAGGACAACCTCTCGTCTCCCATCCACACTCACTCCCTCGGGTAACGAGCTTCTCACGATCAGGGACTGGGCTGCTCCACTATCTCTGAGCACTACAACTGCTCTCCCAGTATGATCACTCGATACATACCCGCTTGAAGTGTGAGGGGAAAACAATCTGGATTCTTCCCGAGTAGTCGCCGACTGGCTTCCTGCTGGTGGTGTTACACAGCTCATCATCATCACCTCCCTACGTGCGCCGCCACCTCTTCTGCCTCGGCACATAGCAGCTACATGCCCTTTCTGCCCACAAGTCCAGCACACCACGTTCCTCCTCGGACTCCGGTGTTTAGGACTGTTAGGACTCGTCCTTCGAGGGCTACTTGGGGGCGTCTTCTTAGCGCTATGTGGGACGGCGGTCTCCTCTTCGTCATGAGGTTTGTCAAACCGGCGTTGGTAATTCCTCGGGACGTACTTAGCAGAAGGCCTGTGCGTCAGGATGTATTCCTCGGCCATGGCGGCTGCCGCACTCAAGGTCTCCACCTGCTGCTCCTCTAAGTACGTCTTCAGGTCTCCAGACAAACAATCCTTGAAGTCCTCTAACAGTATGAGCTGCTCGAGGTCTTCTTTGGTCTCCACCTTCCGAGAGGCACACCATTCTTGGAAAAGTCGCTCCTTGATAGTGGCGAATTCGGTGAAAGTGTGCTCTGAGGTCTTTTTCAGGTTCCTGAACTTCTGCCTGTAAGCCTCAGGTACCAATTGGTACGCCATGAGCACGACCTTCTTCACCTTGTCGTAATCGCCGGAGTCGTCAAGGGATAACATGGAGTAGGCGATTTGGGCCTTCCCAGTCAAGACTGACTGTATCATGATGGCCCAATTCTCCCTTGGCCACTCCAAAGAGGCAGCGACTTTCTCGAAGGCTGCGAAGAATTTCGAAACTTCCCTCTCGTTGAATTTTGGGACCATTTTGATGTTCCTTACCGGATCGAAACTACTGGTTTCCGTTGTTTGCCTCCGACCACCTAACCGCAATACTTCTAGTTCATGTTGTCTCTCTCTTTCCTCTCTGTCCTGTCGTTCTTGCCTGTCTCGTTCTTCTCTCTCTCGTTTCTCTTCTCGTTCTTTTTCTCGTTCTTCTCTTTCTCGCTCTCGCTCTTCTCTCTCTCGTCTGTCTTCTCTTTCTCGTTCTTCTCTTTCTTTTTCTCGCTCTTCTTTTTCTCGTCTCTCTTTTCTTTCTCGTTCTTCTCTTTCTTTTTCTCGCTCTTCTTTTTCTCGTCTCTCTTCTCTTTCTCGTTCTTTTTCTCGTTCTTCTCTTTCTTTTTCTCGCTCTCGCTCTTCTCTTTCTCTTTCTCGTTCTAATTCTAAACGTCTTATCTCTAGTTCTTTTCCTAATCGCTCTCTTTCCATTTCTTGTCTCTTTTTCCATTTCTAATTTCTTATCTTCTCTCTCTCTCGCTTTCTCTTCTCTCTCTTTAGCGATTTCTAGCTTTTTCCATTCTATTTCACGATGGATCTCTAGTTCACGCATTTTCACAGTAAGCACACTTATATTTAGTTCACTTTCGTCACTTTCGACATCACTACTCTTTCCTTCCTTTTCAATGGAAGCTATTTCCTCACCTTCCTTTATACTAGGTGCCTCGCCTTCCTGTTTCTCTTCTGCCTTCAAATGCCGGTGAACCTTGGACAAGATCTCCACACGGGAATCACTGGCACGGATCTTTATCTCCAGGAAGGTGCTCACTAGTACAAGTTCCTGTTTCCTCAGATATTTTAATCTGGCAAGACAGTCCTCTCTGTTCAGAAAAGCCTGAACATCGTCCAGATCATCGATGGTAGCTTTTTCTGCCATTGTCACAGATGGAACACTTAACTAGCACTTAACACACCGCTTTTACGTTAGCACTTAACGCACCGAGCACTGTTCTACGTCAATATTGCACTTTATCGCACCTGGCGCCTCACTTGCCAATATTGCACGTAATTACTTCGGGCACCGCACTTACGCAATATTGTACTTAATTACTGCGAACATCTCGCTCTACAATATTGCACTTAATCACACCGAGCACCGCACTGCACAATACTGCACTTAGTCACTCCGAGCACCGCACAGGACGTATAACGTCCCAATCGTCACACACAGGGGGAATTATTTACAGGGATTACGCCACTTCACCACCCCTGTCAAACATATTCGACAAGGGGATGGATCCCGCTGGGGATGCCAATTATGTTACGGCCCTCTTGGGTCGCAACTGGGTTCTTACTCTGATGTCGTTAGAGGAAGGGTATCCGGCCCCAAGCCAGTAGTGGCTTTCAAGGGATGTGATCCACAACGCAAGTAAATTAAAAGGGGGAAGGGAAAGAAAGGCAAAAACTTAAGATTATAATTAATACCTTCACCAATAAATATATATAAGAAGATTACACGGGGGGGGGGGGGGTATAAACACTGCACAGGGGTATTATCTACACTGTCGTCTTCTTCTGAAGACTCTGGCTCTTCTCGGTGCTCTCGTGGCCTCACGACGAATCCTTCGAAAAGCTGAGTCTACCCCGGCCACAGGTCAGCCAAAACACAGTTCCACTGGGGGCACCGCCGTGGAGGCCGTCAACCACAAGTCCTGCAGATAAGTGGCAGGTTCCGAATCAGCAACGCTGGTTAGGCCACTCCACGAGCGATACTAGGGTAGCGCCCTAGTCAAGAGCCTCGTGTGATACCACAGATCACTCTCCTGTCCACAATACCCCAGTGGTTAATCGTCTCCACCAGTCAGTCCCGGGTACGACAATCCTTCAACTGCCACTTCACTGGCAGGGTAACACCACAGTGTTCATCCGGGAGGAGACTCACAGCTGCTGCAGCAAACACTTGGTGATGAGACGGCTGCCTTGGGTAGACTGACTCAACTTCCCTTACAGCAGTCCCAGGTCGACTCTGTAAGCAGTCACGTCAGCAGTAACAGGGACACACTAAAGCACCTCACTTACAGGCTCAGATACAAACGCCCGACGTATCCACTCCATAGATGGCGTTGTCGTCTGAGCACCACCTCACCAGAGGTCAGCAGCGGCTGTGTTGTGAGCTGAACAGGACTGGAAACTGGCCCTTGTGGCCAGTACACTTCGTTCTCACCAGGTGTCGTCGTCCATTTGGAGGGGGTTTCGGGAGCTGACCCACAGATGGCGTGGTCGTCACTGCTCCAGGCCCGGACGCTGGATTCGGGTTCGTAACAGGGACACTATGGTGTGATGGGTCTTACCACCGTGGGTGTTGACGCTGGTCAAGGACACTATGGTGTGACGGGTCTTACCACCGTGGGTGTTGACGCTGGTCAAGGACACTATGGTGTGACAGGCCTTACCACCGTGGGTGTTGACGCTGGTCAAGGACACTATGGTGTGACGGGTCTTACCACCGTGGGTGTTGACGCTGGTCAGGGACACTATGGTGTGACGGGTCTTACCACCGTGGGTGTTGACACTGGTCAGGGACACTATGGTGTGACGGGTCTTTCCACCGTAGGTGTTGACGCTGGTCAAGAGCACTATGGTGTGACGGGCCTTACCCCCGTGGGTGTTGACGCTGGTCAGGGACACTATGGTGTGACGGGTCTTACCACCGTGGGTGTTGACGCTGGTTAAGGACACTATGGTGTGATGGGTCTTACTCCCGTGGGTGTTGACGCTGGTCAGGGACACTATGGTGTGACGGGTCTTACCACCGTGGGTGTTGACGCTGGTCAAGAGCACTATGGTGTGACGGGCCTTACCCCCGTGGGTGTTGACGCTGGTCAGGGACACTATGGTGTGACGGGTCTTACCCACCTGGGTGTTCACGCTGGTCAAGAGCACTATGGTGTGACGGGCCTTACCCCCGTGGGTGTTGACGCTGGTCAGGGACACTATGGTGTGACGGGTCTTACCCCCGTGGGTGTTGACGCTGGTCAAGAGCACTATGGTGTGATGGGTCTTACCCCCGTGGGTGTTGACGCTGGTCAGGGACACTATGGTGTGATGGGTGTTACCCCCGTGGGTGTTGACGCTGTTCAAGGACACTATGGTGTGACGGGTCTTACCACCGTGGGTGTTGACGCTGGTCAGGGACACTATGGTGTGACGGGTCTTACCACCGTGGGTGTTGACGCTGGTCAAGGACACTATGGTGTGACGGGTCTTACCACCGTGGGTGTTGACGCTGGTCAAGGACACTATGGTGTGACAGGCCTTACCACCGTGGGTGTTGACGCTGGTCAAGGACACTATGGTGTGACGGGTCTTACCACCGTGGGTGTTGACGCTGGTCAGGGACACTATGGTGTGACGGGTCTTACCACCGTGGGTGTTGACACTGGTCAGGGACACTATGGTGTGACGGGTCTTACCACCGTAGGTGTTGACGCTGGTCAAGAGCACTATGGTGTGACGGGCCTTACCCCCGTGGGTGTTGACGCTGGTCAGGGACACTATGGTGTGACGGGTCTTACCACCGTGGGTGTTGACGCTGGTTAAGGACACTATGGTGTGATGGGTCTTACTCCCGTGGGTGTTGACGCTGGTCAGGGACACTATGGTGTGACGGGTCTTACCACCGTGGGTGTTGACGCTGGTCAAGAGCACTATGGTGTGACGGGCCTTACCCCCGTGGGTGTTGACGCTGGTCAGGGACACTATGGTGTGACGGGTCTTACCCACCTGGGTGTTCACGCTGGTCAAGAGCACTATGGTGTGACGGGCCTTACCCCCGTGGGTGTTGACGCTGGTCAGGGACACTATGGTGTGACGGGTCTTACCCCCGTGGGTGTTGACGCTGGTCAAGAGCACTATGGTGTGATGGGTCTTACCCCCGTGGGTGTTGACGCTGGTCAGGGACACTATGGTGTGACGGGTGTTACCCCCGTGGGTGTTGACGCTGTTCAAGGACACTATGGTGTGACGGGTCTTACCCCCGTGGGTGTTGACGCTGGTCAGGGACACTATGGTGTGATGGGTCTTACCACCGTGGGTGTTGACGCTGGTCAAGAGCACTATGGTGTGACGGGCCTTACCACCGTGGGTGTTGACGCTGGTCAAGGACACTATGGTGTGACGGGTCTTACCACCGTGGGTGTTGACGCTGGTCAAGGACACTATGGTGTGACGGGTCTTGCCACCGTGGGTGTTGACTCTGGTCAAGGACACTATGGTGTGACGGGCCTTACCACCGTGGGTGTTGACGCTGGTCAAGGACACTATGGTGTGACAGGCCTTACCACCGTGGGTGTTGACGCTGGTCAAGGACACTATGGTGTGACGGGTCTTACCACCGTGGGTGTTGACGCTGGTCAGGGACACTATGGTGTGACGGGTCTTACCACCGTGGGTGTTGACACTGGTCAGGGACACTATGGTGTGACGGGTCTTACCACCGTAGGTGTTGACGCTGGTCAAGAGCACTATGGTGTGACGGGCCTTACCCCCGTGGGTGTTGACGCTGGTCAGGGACACTATGGTGTGACGGGTCTTACCACCGTGGGTGTTGACGCTGGTTAAGGACACTATGGTGTGATGGGTCTTACTCCCGTGGGTGTTGACGCTGGTCAGGGACACTATGGTGTGACGGGTCTTACCACCGTGGGTGTTGACGCTGGTCAAGAGCACTATGGTGTGACGGGCCTTACCCCCGTGGGTGTTGACGCTGGTCAGGGACACTATGGTGTGACGGGTCTTACCCACCTGGGTGTTCACGCTGGTCAAGAGCACTATGGTGTGACGGGCCTTACCCCCGTGGGTGTTGACGCTGGTCAGGGACACTATGGTGTGACGGGTCTTACCCCCGTGGGTGTTGACGCTGGTCAAGAGCACTATGGTGTGATGGGTCTTACCCCCGTGGGTGTTGACGCTGGTCAGGGACACTATGGTGTGATGGGTGTTACCCCCGTGGGTGTTGACGCTGTTCAAGGACACTATGGTGTGACGGGTCTTACCCCCGTGGGTGTTGACGCTGGTCAGGGACACTATGGTGTGACGGGTCTTACCACCGTGGGTGTTGACGCTGGTCAAGGACACTATGGTGTGACGGGTCTTACCACCGTGGGTGTTGACGCTGGTCAAGGACACTATGGTGTGATGGGTCTTACCACCGTGGGTGTTGACGCTGGTCAAGAGCACTATGGTGTGACGGGCCTTACCACCGTGGGTGTTGACGCTGGTCAAGGACACTATGGTGTGACGGGTCTTACCACCGTGGGTGTTGACGCTGGTCAAGGACACTATGGTGTGACGGGTCTTACCACCGTGGGTGTTGACGCTGGTCAAGGACACTATGGTGTGACGGGCCTTACCACCGTGGGTGTTGACGCTGGTCAAGGACACTATGGTGTGACGGGTCTTACCACCGTGGGTGTTGACGCTGGTCAAGGACACTATGGTGTGACGGGCCTTACCACCGTGGGTGTTGACGCTGGTCAGGGACACTATGGTGTGACGGGTCTTACCACCGTGGGTGTTGACGCTGGTCAAGGACACTATGGTGTGACTGGGTCTTACCACCGTGGGTGTTGACGCTGGTCAAGGACACTATGGTGTGACGGGTCTTGCCACCGTGGGTGTTGACTCTGGTCAAGGACACTATGGTGTGACGGGTCTTACCACCGTGGGTGTTGACTCTGGTCAAGGACACTATGGTGTGACGGGCCTTACCACCGTGGGTGTTGACGCTGGTCAAGGACACTATGGTGTGACGGGTCTTACCACCGTGGGTGTTGACGCTGGTCAAGGGACACTATGGTGTGACGGGCCTTACCACCGTGGGTGTTGACGCTGGTGCAAGGACACTATGGTGTGACGGGTCTTACCACCGTGGGTGTTGACGCTGGTCAAGGACACTATGGTGTGACAGGGCCTTACCACCGTGGGTGTTGACGCTGGTCAAGGACACTATGGTGTGACGGGTCTTACCACCGTGGGTGTTGACGCTGGTCAGGGACACTATGGTGTGACGGGTCTTACCACCGTGGGTGTTGACACTGGTCAGGGACACTATGGTGTGACGGGTCTTACCACCGTAGGTGTTGACGCTGGTCAAGAGCACTATGGTGTGACGGGCCTTACCCCCGTGGGTGTTGACGCTGGTCAGGGACACTATATTGTGACGGGTCTTACCACCGTGGGTGTTGACGCTGGTTAAGGACACTATGGTGTGATGGGTCTTACTCCCGTGGGTGTTGACGCTGGTCAGGGACACTATGGTGTGACGGGTCTTACCACCGTGGGTGTTGACGCTGGTCAAGAGCACTATGGTGTGACGGGCCTTACCCCCGTGGGTGTTGACGCTGGTCAGGGACACTATGGTGTGACGGGTCTTACCCACCTGGGTGTTCACGCTGGTCAAGAGCACTATGGTGTGACGGGCCTTACCCCCGTGGGTGTTGACGCTGGTCAGGAACACTATGGTGTGACGGGTCTTACCCCCGTGGGTGTTGACGCTGGTCAAGAACAATATGGTGTGATGGGTCTTACCCCCGTGGGAGTTGACGCTGGTCAGGGACACTATGGTGTGATGGGTGTTACCCCCGTGGGTGTTGACGCTGTTCAAGGACACTATGGTGTGACGGGTCTTTCCCCCGTGGGTGTTGACGCTGGTCAGGGACACTATGGTGTGACGGGTCTTACCACCGTGGGTGTTGACGCTGGTCAAGGACACTATGGTGTGACGGGTCTTACCACCGTGGGTGTTGACGCTGGTCAAGGACACTATGGTGTGATGGGTCTTACCACCGTGGGTGTTGACGCTGGTCAAGAGCACTATGGTGTGACGGGCCTTACCACCGTGGGTGTTGACGCTGGTCAAGGACACTATGGTGTGACGGGTCTTACCACCGTGGGTGTTGACGCTGGTCAAGGACACTATGGTGTGACGGGTCTTGCCACCGTGGGTGTTGACTCTGGTCAAGGACACTATGGTGTGACGGGCCTTACCACCGTGGGTGTTGACGCTGGTCAAGGACACTATGGTGTGACGGGTCTTACCACCGTGGGTGTTGACGCTGGTCAGGGACACTATGGTGTGACGGGCCTTACCACCGTGGGTGTTGACGCTGGTCAGGGACACTATGGTGTGACGGGTCTTACCACCGTGGGTGTTGACGCTGGTCAAGGACACTATGGTGTGATGGGTCTTACCACCGTGGGTGTTGACGCTGGTCAAGGACACTATGGTGTGACGGGTCTTACCACCGTGGGTGTTGACGCCGGTCAGGGACACTATGGTGTGACGGGTCTTACCACCGTGGGTGTTGACGCTGGTCAAGGACACTATGGTGTGACGGGTCTTACCATTGACGGGAGGCAGATTCCACTTTCTCCTTGTCACTCGAGTTCCTCCATTTTTGGTTCTCTCAAGCTAGTTATGTGCTCTCTGTTATGATATTATTACGAGCAGATATACAGCTATGTACACGTATACAGACTGAATGATCTTACGGAGTCGTGATGAATACATTACTGAATACTATTACGAATATGCTAATGAGCATCTTAAGAGCGTTGAGATGTGTAGTAGAGTGAGATACAGCATGGCTGGCAGTAGTGAAAGAGATGCGGATGTAAACTAATACTCTAATTTACTATAAGTATGTTTGTAATAATGAGACGTGTTTAATAACACAAGATATTTGTGTTGCAAGTCCCAGCCATCATTCATGATGTGTTAGAGACTTGACGACAACATTCATTCCAGTAGAAAGTGATACTTTGTGTGCTTCCTGTTGGTCATCTTTTTATTTGCGCTTGTGTTGATTCCCACTTGGACTGGTGGGTACAGCACCGGCCTCGCTTCTTGCAGGCCAGCGTTCGATTCCTATGCTTCAAGTGGCTGGACATCGTTCCTTCTCTCCATCCACCTGTCCCATTTCAGGAGAAATCGTTTGGGATAAGGGACGGACAAAGGGTGGTAGAGGTCGAACTAAGTTAAATACTTTGGGTTAGGTTAGTATTTATAGACCCCCCTTCCCCGCCCCCCCCCCCGCCACTCCAAATCTGCTCAACAAATTTTCTGAGATGGGAATGGTAATTATCAGGAGAAAGCACTAAGCCAGTTGCTCTAAATAGAACTAGTAAGACATAGATGGATAAGGATCCGGGATAGGACAGAGGAAAGGAATAGTGTCCAGTCACTTAGACGGTCCTGGCTTGAACGGTAAGCTGCACGAAGTTAGGTCTTCACTCTTCCGTCCAGACCAAGTCCCTGAGCGTGACATGTTCTGAGTCACGAGGCAGGGGAGGGGGGCTTGGAAGGGGGGGGGAGGGACGATGATGGGGACAAAAGGGTAGGGAACGAGGGGGTGAAGAGGTGAGCAGAGGGGAGGAAAGGGTGAACAGAGTGGGGGAGGAGACCTGGGTACCGATGGTTACCCTTTCTATATACACAAATGGAAATTGTTCGAGATGGGAGGCCAGACGGGGAAGAAAGGGGAGAGAAGGGGGGTCAAAGAAGGTAGAGATGGGGGAATTAAGTGAAGGGGGAGAAGGGAGGGGCGGGCAGAAGGCGAAAATTGGGAAAAGGGAGAAAGAGGGGGGGGGGAAGGGGATATTAACTACGTCATAACCAGCCACTCCGACGATCTCTGGAAACTGGGTCCTACCATTAGGATGTCACGTGACAAACTTTATTGCTTTCATTATATCTCCAATTATTTTTATTTTTTTTTGAGTTTTTTTTACTCATAATTTTTGGGTACGAATACGTACCCAAAAATGCACGAATACGTGTATGTTTTTATATACCTACTATTTAGATGCCACACCTGTGACAGGTAAAAACATGCGTTTTTTTAAAAACAGTGCCATAAGAGCACTGAGCAGTGTTGCACGTAAGAGCAACACATGATATAAAAAATATTTTACGATTCCATTTCAATTTCGATTCCATATTTCCGATTGCATTGATAAATTGAATTTTCATACTTTTTTATTTATTTTCATTTTGATTTAATTATTTTGTGTGACGATGCTTTGGAATTGAGCTGTGTTGTTTACCATACCGTTCATGTTGTGGGTATAGCTTATTTCTTTCTTTTTTTATTGTTTTTCATTTATTTTTTTAACTGTTCTACTTATTCTTTAGTGCACTTGGTGGTGAAATTTAGCTGTGTCGATTGATCTGCGCTTGATTTGAAATATTTCGTTAGTATTTTTTTTTTTTTTTTGAAAACAAGAAAATAGACAACACGTTTATTTCACAGCTGTGAATGTACAACAAACAGCTATGAATCCATCGGCTACAACGTTAACTGCTTTCTTCACGTTACGTTAAAATGACGCGTTTGCGAAAACACTGCTGTATCCGGAAGTGTATACGTATTACACATTGAATGCCAGTAGAAAATCATTTGAACGACGCAAACGAGGAGAGCGAGTCGACGGACAACCTGGCATATTCAAATAAACTACGATAGGCAGACTGTACACCGTGCATCCCAATCAGGATGAATGCTTCTTTCTTCGCATGCTGTTGGTAAATGTGCCCGGTCCAACGTCTTTCTGGCCACTGAGATTTGTCAACGGCGTAACACATGCCACTTCTCGTAGTGCATGTCAAGCTCGGAAATTATTGGAGAACGACCGACACTGGGATATATGCATTAATGACGCGTCCAACACGTCACATCCAAATCAAATTTATGCATTATTGGCTATCATATTGACCGCCTGCTCTCCTTCATCTCCAACAGATAGAAACGGAGCAATGCAGGGGATGTACAGTGACCACAACACAGCAGTTGAAACATCAGGATCTGCGGGTTGGTACAAGAATTCAACCACCTACGAACCACTTATGTTGATGAAAGGGAGCAGTAGAGCAACAGAAGTACACTTACATCGCATCAGGCTTACAGGTTCCGGAAGGCTTACATCGCACCCATGTGCATGGGAAATAGGCTTACAGGGTCCGGAAGATGAAAGGAAGTGTCAGCACTGTGGAGAAATGCCCGACAGACCACTGGAACATTATCTAATACAGTGCACAGTTACAACCACAACAGACCACTGGAACATTATCTAACACAGTGCAGAGTTACAACCACAACAGACCACTGGAACATTATCTAACACAGTGCACAGTTACAACCACAACAGACCACTGGAACATTATCTAACACAGTGCAGAGTTACAAACCCATTAAGATTTCAACCTAGATTCAACAGAGCAGAAGTTGTTAAACACATATGGCAAAATCTTACTGAAGCGACCATACGAGTCATAAATACTCATACTACGCCCAAGTAAAATAGAAACAAGCAAAACTTAGTGGGCCAGCGAGAGGCTTAGGGCCCACGCAGTGAGTTAGCCAGAGGCTTAGGGCCCACGCAGTGAGTTAGCCAGAGGCTTAGGGCCCACGCAGTGAGTTAGCCAGAGGCTTAGGGCCCACGCAGTGAGTTAGCCAGAGGCTTAGGGCCCGCTCAGGAATATCCCTGCAAACCAAAAAAAAAAATCAAATAGAGTTATGGGAGAAATATAAATCGCACATGGCTGAAGATATTATCCGTCGAATATGAAGGAAAATTCAAATATGATCAGGGATTTCACAGCAGAAATCTACAACTAAGCGTTGATAATGATTGAAGATTTGTGCTTAGAATTCGCGAACAAAGTTCTAAATCAATTGGAAATGCCGTCACCGAATCGATCTGCTGCTGCTTCGTTCGATGTAGAATTGCGTCGTGAACAAAATTACAACATGAGTGATCTGTATGTGCATGAGTATGTGCAATCAAATATTCCTAAGCTAATGCTTGAGCGAAAAGGCATTTACAATCAAATAATTCAAACTGTCAATAACGGGTTTGGAGAAATCTTCTTAGATGCGCAAGGAGGAACTGTAATTCCTTCCTAATTAGATTGATTCTGGCAGCATTTCGATCCCAAAATTGCACATCCTTAGCTCTTGTATCGTCCGGAATAGCTGCGACATTGTTACCAGGTGGAAGAACTTCTACTTCGGCTTTGGCAAAATGGCAAGTTTGCCATTGAACATGCAATTCATTGAAACTCTCACGTGCAACATCTCCAAAGCATCCGGCATGGAAAAAGTATTGCAGAAATGTAAACTTATTGTTTGGGATAAATGCACAATGGCCCACAAAAAATCGCTCGAGGCTCTTGATCGATCATTGTGAGATTTGCGTGGAAACATCAGACCATTTGGGAACACATTAATATTGCTTGGAGGAGATTTCAGGCAAACATTAGCTGTAATTCCTCGATACAAGTCCGTCGACACTGTTGAGAAAGCAGTTGAAGCGGTTAGTTATCCAACAGAATTTTTGAATTCACTCGATCTGCCAGGGATACCATCACATGTACGGCAATTGAAAATCTGCGTGTCAATTATCATGTTGCGAAATATCAATCAGCTAAAGCTTTGCAACGCCATGCACCTTGTAGTAAAAATAATTAATCAGCAACGTCGTAGAAGCAACAGTCTTGACAGGACCTCTCAAAGGTGAACATGTCCTCATTCCTCGCATTCCTATGATTCCAACAGATATGCCATTTTAGTTTATGATATTGTAATTTCCAATTCGATTGGCGTTTGCAATCACCATCAGCAAAGCTCAGGGCCAATCTTTAGAACTGTACAGTTCATATCTGGACACGGAATGCTTCTCATAGGGACATTTATATGTTGCGTGTTCTATAGTCGGCAAACCAGACAATCTCTATATCTCCACAGACTATGGAACAACAAAACATATTGTATACCCACAAGCATTGTGAAATTAAACATATTTGAAACGTAGTCTGTCTCTTCTTTCTTTTTCAGTTAACCAGACTGAGCCACAGCAACGCGTGGCGGGTACAGCTAGTGTGTGTGTGTGTGTGTGTGTGTGTGTGTGTGTGTGTGTGTGTGTGTATATATATATATATATATATATATATATATATATATATATATATATATATATATATATATATATATATATATATATATATATACACATATATATATATATATATATATATATATATATATATATATATATATATATATATATATATATATATATATATATATATATATATATTAGGATATTTTGGTAGCAGTCTTTCCTGTAGACATATATTATTAAATATGACCGAAAAAGTAAGATTAATAATTTTAACACGAATTTTCTCAATCTTTCGTACATTTCGCTTCACTGTTGGAGGTAAATCAAAAATCAATTCTCCAAAATTCATTTTTATTTCTAGTCTGACGCGACACGAGCGCGTTTCGTAAAACTAATTACATTTTCAAAGACTTTAGTTCACAAATACACAACTGAATAGAACTTACGCATCTCCGATTTTATATCTACATTTGAGTGAGGTGGAAGGGGTGATGTGGCATTAACACAAGACAGAACAAGATGTGGTATTAATAGGGTATTAATTTCATCAACACAAGACAGAACAAGAGTATTAATAGGGTATTAATTTCATCAACACAAGACAGAACACGAAACAATGGATATTGAATAGAAGTGTTTGTAGAAAGCCTATTGGTCCATATTTCTTGATGCTTCTATATTGGAGCGGAGTCTTGAGGTGGGTAGAATATAGTTGTGCAATAATTGGCTGTTGATTGCTGGTGTTGACTTCTTGATGTGTAGTGCCTCGCAAACGTCAAGCCGCCTGCTATCGCTGTATCTATCGATGATTTCTGTGTTGTTTACTAGGATTTCTCTGGCGATGGTTTGGTTGTGGGAAGAGATTATATGTTCCTTAATGGAGCCCTGTTGCTTATGCATCGTTAAACGCCTAGAAAGAGATGTTGTTGTCTTGCCTATATACTGGGTTTTTTGGAGCTTACAGTCCCCAAGAGGGCATTTGAAGGCATAGACGACGTTAGTCTCTTTTAAAGCGTTCTGTTTTGTGTCTGGAGAGTTTCTCATGAGTAGGCTGGCCGTTTTTCTGGTTTTATAGTAAATCGTCAGTTGTATCCTCTGATTTTTGTCTGTAGGGATAACGTTTCTATTAACAATATCTTTCAGGACCCTTTCCTCCGTTTTATGAGCTGTGGAAAAGAAGTTCCTGTAAAATAGTCTAATAGGGGGTATAGGTGTTGTGTTAGTTGTCTCTTCAGAGGTTGCATGGATTTTCACTTTCCTTCTTATGATGTCTTCGACGAAACCATTGGAGAAGCCGTTATTGACTAGGACCTGCCTTACCCTACAGAGTTCTTCGTCGACTTGCTTCCATTCTGAGCTGTGGCTGAGAGCACGGTCGACATATGCGTTAACAACACTCCTCTTGTACCTGTCTGGGCAGTCACTGTTGGCATTTAGGCACATTCCTATGTTCGTTTCCTTAGTGTAGACTGCAGTGTGGAAACCTCCGCCCTTTTCCATGACTGTTACATCTAGAAAGGGCAGCTTCCCATCCTTTTCCATCTCGTAAGTGAAACGCAGCACGGAACTCTGCTCAAATGCCTCCTTCAGCTCCTGCAGATGTCTGACATCAGGTTCCTGTGTAAAAATGTCGTCAACATACCTGCAGTATATGGCCGGTTTCAAGTTCATGTCGACTAAGACTTTTTGCTCGATGGTACCCATGTAGAAGTTTGCAAACAGGACACCTAGGGGAGAACCCATGGCGACCCCATCTACTTGCTTATACATGTGCCCATCCGGGCTCAAGAAGGGTGCCTCTTTAGTACAAGCTTGGAGTAGTTTCCAAGGAAACTACTCCTACTACGGAGGAAAGGGTCCTGAAAGATATTGTTAATAGAAACGTTATCCCTACAGACAAAAATCAGAGGATACAACTGACGATTTACTATAAAACCAGAAAAACGGCCAGCCTACTCATGAGAAACTCTCCAGACACAAAACAGAACGCTTTAAAAGAGATTAACGTCGTCTATGCCTTCAAATGCCCTCTTGGGGACTGTAAGCTCCCAAAAACCCAGTATATAGGCAAGACAACAACATCTCTTTCTAGGCGTTTAACGATGCATAAGCAACAGGGCTCCATTAAGGAACATATAATCTCTTCCCACAACCAAACCATCGCCAGAGAAATCCTAGTAAACAACACAGAAATCATCGATAGATACAGCGATAGCAGGCGGCTTGACGTTTGCGAGGCACTACACATCAAGAAGTCAACACCAGCAATCAACAGCCAATTATTGCACAACTATATTCTACCCACCTCAAGACTCCGCTCCAATATAGAAGCATCAAGAAATATGGACCAATAGGCTTTCTACAAACACTTCTATTCAATATCCATTGTTTCGTGTTCTGTCTTGTGTTGATGAAATTAATACCCTATTAATACTCTTGTTCTGTCTTGTGTTGATGAAATTAATACCCTATTAATACCACATTTTGTTCTGTCTTGTGTTAATGCCACATCACCCCTTCCACCTCACTCAAATGTAGATATAAAATCGGAGATGCGTAAGTTCTATTCAGTTGTGTATTTGTGAACTAAAGTCTTTGAAAATGTAATAGGTTTTACGAAACGCGCTCGTGTCGCGTCAGACTAGAAATAAAAATGAATTTTGGAGAATTGATTTTTGATTTACCTCCAACAGTGAAGCGAAATGTACGAAAGATTGAGAAAATTCGTGTTAAAATTATTAATCTTACTTTTTCGGTCATATTTAATAATATATATATATATATATATATATATATATATATATATATATATATATATATATATATATATATATATATATATATATATATATATATATATATATATATATATATATGTATATATATATATATATATATATATAATGCATCATTAACGTATGTGCTACTTATGGTAGCTTGAAAACTGTAAAATGTAGTAAAAGCTGTAAAGGTAAATCTGAAGACAGGATACTGGTATAGAACCTTCAATTACTGCTCCAGTTATGTGTCATATGAACAGTTCTGGAGAAGGTAGTTAGTAGGTTAATATTGGAACAAACTTTATATCCAAGAGATTCCATGGTGTCCGAGAGAACAAGCCATGCATGATAAACCTAATAGAGTTAGGTTTAGCTTAGTAGAGTTTAGGTTTAACTAAACCTAAACATCTGGCGGGGAGGAAGATGGGCCGCCGAATTGCGTCTTTCTGGGCAGGCGATGAGTCACAATAACGTGGCTAAAGTATGTTGACCAAACCACACATTAGAAATTGAAGGGACGACGACGTTTCGGTCCGTCCTAGGACCATTCTCAAGTCGATTGTGCATCTGCATCTTTCTGGATTGTAAAAAGCCTTTGACACTTTCCCATACGTGACTGACGCAAGGGCTGGACCAAATATGTTACGATAATTGGAAAAATAATTATATTGGACGTTACAGCTTGTGAACTACAGGACACAATGATTTATAGTTTGGGGTCTCTGGATGGAGGGAAGTGTTAATAAAGTCTTTATCTGTTCACAATTTATACAACTGTTTTTCCTGTTATGTTAATGACGTCCTGGAGCATGAGTGGAGATGATACAATACTCAGGATACAACACCAGCACCAACAACAACACCAGATGATACAACACCAGCACCTACACCAACACCAGATGATACAATACTCAGGATACAACACCAGCAACTACACCAACACCAGATGATACAACACCAGCACCTACAACACCACCAGATGATACAATACTCAGGGTGCAACACCAGCAACTACACCAACACCAGATGATACAATACTCGGGATACAACACCAGCACCTACAACAACAACAACACTACATGATACAATACTTAGGATACAACAACAGCACCTACAACAACAGCACCAGATGATACAATACTCGGGATACAACACCAGCACCTACACCAACACCAGATGATACAATATTCAGGATACAACACCAGCAACAACAACACCAGATGATACGATACTCAGGATACAACACCAGCATCTACAACAACACCAGATGATACAATACTCAGGATACAACACCAGCATCTACAACACCACCAGATGATACAATACTCAGGATACAACAACAGCAACAACAACACCAGATGATACAATACTCAGGATACAACAACACCTACACCAACACCAGATGATACAATACTCAGGATACAACACCAGCATCAACACAAACACCAGATGATACAATACTCAGGATACAACACCAACACCAGATGATACAATACTCAGGATACAACACCAGCACCTACACCAACACCAGATGATACAATACTCAGGATACAACACCAACACCAGATGATACAATACTCAGGATACAACACCAGCATCTACAACAGATGATACAATAATCAGGATACAACACCAGCATCTACAACAACATCAGATGATACAATACTCAGGATACAACACCAGCATCTACAACAGATGATACAATAATCAGGATACAACACCAGCATCTACAACAACACCAGATGATACAATACTCAGGATACAACACCAGCACCTACACCAGATGATACAATACTCAGGATACAACACCAGCATCTACAACAACACCAGATGATACAATACTCAGGATACAACAACAACACCAGATGATACAATACTCAGGATACAACACCAACACCAGATGATACAATACTCAGGATACAACACCAGCACCAACACCAGATGATACAATACTCAGGATACAACACCAGCATCTACAACAACACCAGATGATACAATGCTCAGGATACAACACCAGCACCTACACCAACACCAGATGATACAATACTCAGGATACAACACCAGCATCTACAACAACACCAGATGATACAATACTCAGGATACAACACCAACAACAACACCAGATGATACAATACTCAGGATACAACACCAGCACCAACACCAGATGATACAATACTCAGGATACAACACCAGCATCAACACCAGATGATACAATAATCAGGATACAACACCAGCATCTACAACAACACCAGATGATACAATACTCAGGATACAACACCAGCACCTACACCAACACCAGATGATACAATACTCAAGATACAACACCAACACCAACACCAGATGATACAATACTCAGGATACAACACCAGCATCTACACCAGATGATACAATAATCAGGATACAACACCAGCATCTACAACAACACCAGATGATACAATACTCAAGATACAACACCAACACCAACACCAGATGATACAATACTCAGGATACAACTCCAGCATCAACAACAACACCAGATGATACAATACTCAGGATACAACACCAGCACCAACACCAGATGATACAATACTCAGGATACAACACCAGCATCTACACCAGATGATACAATAATCAGGATACAACACCAGCATCTACAACAACACCAGATGATACAATACTCAAGATACAACACCAACACCAACACCAGATGATACAATACTCAGGATACAACTCCAGCATCAACAACAACACCAGATGATACAATACTCAGGATACAACACCAGCATCTACAACAACACCAGATGATACAATACTCAGGATTCAACACCAACAACAACACCAGATGATACAATTCTCAGGATACAACACCAGCATCTACAACAACACCAGATGATACAATACTCAGGATACAACACCAGCATTAACACCAGATGATACAATACTCAGGATACAACAACAACACCAGATGATACAATACTCAGGATACAACACCAGCACCAACACCAGATGATACAATACTCAGGATACAACACCAGCAACAACACCAGATGATACAATACTCAGGATACAACACCAACAACAACACCAGATGATACAATACTCAGGATACAACACCAGCAACAACACCAGATGATACAATACTTAGGATACAACACCAGCAACAACACCAGATGATACAATACTCAGGATACAACACCAGCATCTACAACAACACCAGATGATACAATACTCAGGATACAACACCAACACCTACACCAACACCAGATGATACAATACTCAGGATACAACACCAGCATCTACAACAACACCAGATGATACAATACTCAGGATACAACACCAGCATCTACAACAACACCAGATGATACAATACTCAGGATACAACACCAGCACCTACACCAACACCAGATGATACAATACTCAGGATACAACACCAACACCTACACCAACACCAGATGATACAATACTCAGGATACAACACCAGCATCTACAACAACACCAGATGATACAATACTCAGGATACAACACCAGCACCAGATGATACAATACTCAGGATACAACACCAGCACCTACAACAACACCAGATGATACAATACTCAGGATACAACACCAGCACCTACAACAACACCAGATGATACAATACTCAGGATACAACACCAGCACCTACAACAACACCAGATGATACAATACTCAGGATACAACACCAGCCCCTACACCAACACCAGAT